>NC_045741.1:5636671-5644652 GCF_008692095.1 Etheostoma spectabile
ACTCTGTCGCGCATGAAATAAAAAACATTGAAGTTGAAGTTGAATTAAAAATGGAAGTGGGGTTTGCTTTTTTGTCGTAAGGTTGTAATTCATGTTAAAAATCCACTATGGAAACTACGGAAGAGGATTAGGGCCACTTGTGAAATTTTATTGTGAGTTCTGACTTTTTTCTCAGAATTCTGAGATTAAAGTCAGAATTCTGACTTTAATCTCAGAATTCTGACTTTTCTCAGATTCTGCTGACTCAGAATTTGACTCGCTTAATCTCAGAATTCTGACTTTTCTCAGAATTCTGACTTTTTTTTTCTTTCTCAGAATCTGAGATAAAGTCAGAATTCTGAGAGAAAAAAGTCAGAATTCTGGATTAAAGTCAGAATTCTGAGATTAAAGTCAGAATTCTGAGAAAAAAGTCAGAACTCACAAAAAATGTTCACCAGTGGCCCTAATCCTCTTCCGTAGGAAACAACAAAAGTGTCATATCCAGAATAATGTTCTGAATTAAGTCAGGAATACATGTTAATCACAGGAAATAAGGAAAGGACGCTGATTTCAGGTAGAAAACATGGAACTTGGATCTTTTTTTTTCTTGTAAAAATTTGAAATGGGTCAATTTGACCTGAATACCAGACAAGGGTTGAGATTTGGTAAACTTGGGATTTGATCCTTTTCCCCCGGTGCCTGTGTGGCGTTCAGGAGGCGGAGCTGGCGCGGGCGGAGGCCGAGCGGATGGCGTCTCTGGCCGACTCGGAGACCCAGCGCCGCCTGGCTCTGGAGAGACGGATGGTGGAGAGGATGGAGCACGAGGACGGAGGCACGCAGCACGCCCTGACCCAGAAAGACAGGTGACTTTAGACCTCAGAGGGACAAGATGCAGCCGTTAATCTCATTGGCTAATATTAGGCTACGTCTCTTTTAGTAGATAAAGGTTATAGATGATGCACTCTATGGATTATCAAAAAATTAACATTAATTGAACTTTCAGGGTTTCCTTAAAAAGTCTCAAAGTGTTCATATTATGCTTTTTGGCTTTTTCTCTTTCCTTTAGTGTGTTATATTTATTTATGTGCATGTTATAATGCTTGCTACCTGTTAGGATGGCACGTCCTCATACTCTGCTCCTGACTGGCTAGTAGTCCTTACCTAGGTACTGCCAGGCACCCTCATACTCTGCTCCTGACTGGCTAGTAGTCCCTTCACCTAGGTACTGTCAGGACCCTCATACTCTGCTCCTGACGGCTAGTATCCTTACCTAGGTACGGTCAGGGACCTCATATACTCCGCCTGACTGGCTAGTAGTCCTTACCTAGTACTGTCAGCCCCCTCATACTCTGCTTCCTGACTGGCTAATAGTCCTTACCTAGGTACTGTCAGACCCTCATACTCTGCTCCTGACTGGCTAGTAGTCCTTACCTAGGTACTGTCCAGGCCCTCATACTCTGCTTCTGACGCTAGTAGTCCTTACCTAGGTACTGTCCGAACCCTCATACTCTGCTTCTGACTGGCTAGTAGTCCTTACCTAGTACTGTCGGCCCTCATACTCTGCTTCCTGACTGGCTGTAGTCCTTTACCTAGGTACTGTCAGGAGGACCCTCATACTCTGCTTCCTGACTGGCTAATAGTCCTTACCTAGTACTGTCAGGGACCCTCATACTCTGCTCCTGACTGGCTAGTAGTCCTTACCTAGGTACTGTCAGTGCCCTCTCATACTCTCTCTCTTGACGGCTATAGTCCTTACCTAGGTACTGTCGACCCTCATCTCTGCTCAATGTCTGACTGCTAGTAGTCCTTACCTAGGTACTGTCAGGCCTCATACTCTGCTTCTGACTGCTAGTAGTCCTTACCTGGTACTGTCAGGACCTCATACTCTGCTTCTGACTGGCTAGTAGTCCTTACCTGGTACTGTCAGGACCCTCATACTCTGCTTCTGACTGGCTAGTAGTCCTTACCAGTACTGTCGGGCCCTCATACTCTGCTTCTGACTGGCTAGTAGTCCTTACCTAGGTACTGTCAGGGCCCTCATACTCTGCTTCTGACTGGCTAGTATCCTTACCTAGGAACTGTCAGGGCCCTCATACTCTGCTTCTGATGGCTAGTAGTCCTTACCTAGGTACTGTCAGGACCCTCATACTCGCTCTCCTGACTGGCTAGTATTCCTTACCTAGGTACTGTCAGCCCTCACTCTGCTCCTACTGCTAGTAGTCCTTACCTAGGTACTGCCAGGACCCTCATCACTCTTCTCGCTCCTGGCTAGTATTCCTTACCTAGGTAGCCAGGACCCTCATACTCTGCTTCTTGACTGGCTAGTAGTCCTTACCTAGGTACTTCAGGACCCTCATACTCTCTTCTGACTGGCTAGTAGTCCTTACCTAGGTACTGTCAGGACCCTCTACTCTTCTCCTGACTGGCTAGTAGTCCTTACCTAGTGTACTGTCAAGCCTCATACTCATGCTCTGACTACATGTATTCCTTACCTAGGTACTGTCAGGGCCCTCATACTCTGCTCTGACTGAGCTAGTAGTCCTTACCTTGTACTGCACAGGCCCTCATACTCTGCTTCTGACTGGCTAGTGTCCTTACCTAGGTCCTGTCAGACCCCATACTCTGCTTCTGACGGCTATTAGTCCTTACCTAGGTACTGTCAGGGCCCCATACTCTGCTTCTGACTGGCTAGTATTCCTACCTGGTGACTGTCGGCCCTCATACTCTGCTTCTGACTGTAGTAGTCCTTACCTAGGTACTGTCAGGCCCTCATACTCTGCTTCTACTGGCTTAGTAGTCCTTACCTAGTACTCTGCCAGGCCCCACATACTCTGCTCCTGACTGGCTAGTAGTCCTTACCTAGGTACTGTCAGGACCTACATCTGTGCTCCTGACTGGCTATAGTCCTTACCTAGGGTACTGAACAGGGAAGGTTCCCAGGCCCTCATACTCGCTCTCTGACTGGCTGTAGTAGTCCTTACCTAGGTACTGACTCGCAGGACCCTCATACTCTGCTCTGACTGGCTAGTAGCTTACCTAGGTACTGTCAGGCCCTCATACTCTCTCCTGACTGGCTAGTAGTCCTTACTAGTACTGTCAGACCCTCATACTCTGCTCCTACTGGCAAGTAGTCTTCCTAGGTACTGTCAGGACACACCTCAACTCTGCTTCTGACTGGCTAGTATCCTGTAACTCTGTCTGTCTGTCACTCGTCTTTGTCTCTCTCTTTCTCTTCCTGTCTCTCTCTTTCTGTCTCTCTCTCTCTCTCTCTCTCTCTCTCTCTCAGGGCGATCGAGGAGTTGACACAGCAGAACCATTTGCTCGTTCTCCGGGTCGAAGAGCTTGAAGCTCACCATCTTTCCTCTCCTCTGAAGAGTAAAGAACGAGAAGCTGAAGAAGCTGAGGTAACTTTTCCCCGTCCATACATCTTCTGACGTCTTAAACAAAGACATCCACTAACTGAGGGACTTCATCAAACAGCATGCTAACAACAACTGGGCCTCCATCCATCCATCCATCTTCATCCGCTTATCCGGTATCGGGTCGCGGGGGCAGCAGCTCCAGTAGGGGACCCCAAACTTCCCTTTCCCGAGCCACATCAACCAGCTCCGACTGGGGGATCCCAGGCGTCCCAGGCCAGGTTGGAGATATAATCTCTCCACCTAGTCCGGGTCTTCCCCGAGGCCTCCTCCCACTGGACGTGCCTGGAAACACCTCCTAGGAGGCGCCCGGAGGCATCCTTACCAATGCCCAACCACCTCAACTGGCTCCTTTCACGCGAAGGAGCAGCGGCTCTACTCACTCGCATCTCCTCTCGAGGACTGAGCTTCTCACCCATCTCTAAGGGAGACCACCCCCCCCCCCCCCTCCTGAGGAAACCCATTTCGGCCGCTTGTACCCTGGATCTCTTTCTTCGGTCATGACCAGCCTTCATGACCATAGTGAGGTAGGAACGAAAATTGCCCGTTAGATCGAGAGCTTTGCCTTCTGCTCAGCTCTCTTTTCGTCACAACGGTGCGATAAACAGAATGTAATACCGCACCGGCTGCTCCGATTCTCCGACCAATCTCACGCTCCATGGTCCCCTCACTCGCGAACAAGACCCCAAGGTACTTAAACTCCTTCACTTGGGGTAAGGACTCCCTCCCCACCCGAAGAAAGCACTCCATCGGTTTCCTGCTGAGAACCATGGCCTCAGATTTAGAGACAACTGGGCCTGTATTCATTAAATGTCTGAGCATTGCACTGAAGTGAAATGCAACTCTGTTGATTATTAGTCATTTGTTCTAAAAAAAAAACAATCTGAAGCTACTGAAAAAAACGTGCATCCAGTGTCTCAAAGTCCCAGGCGATGCCTTTATATGTCTTGCTTTTTGAGTCCAAACCCAAAGATTTTCAATTAAATGTGATGTAAAACAGAGAAGAGATGGGGGAGTCAAAGCTTTTATTACTATTTCCACCTTGTTTCTGTCGTATTTTCCATGGTTTTTTTTTGCTTTTTCTCATCAGCATTTAAATGTTTTCCAGGTACAAGGCTGTTTTTTTGCAAATATAACGCTGACATCGCTGTATTGTTCCTTTCTGTAGACGTTTTTTTTCCAACCAAAAAATGATTTGTGCTAGTTAAGAAGTACATGCTTAAAAAAAGGGGCGTGCATTGTTGTGAAAAGCTTGCGAGCTGTGCTATAGTGTGTGGAAGGCATGAGTCAGAAAAGCAGATTTCAGATTATTTCTGATTATTTAGTTATTTCTGTGTAATATGTTATCTTCTTTCCCCCCAGAGTCATGGCGAGAGGCAAGGCCACGCACACATGCAGGTAGGGAAACCATTTGCTTAACTTTGTGTGTTAATGTGTGTGAATGTGTGCATGAGATGTGTGTAAATGTGCCGTACACACACACCTTCTGACTGTGTATCTTGGTAGCTGACTCCTCTCTCATCATAACGCTAATACTGACTCATTTTTCTTGTGTTGCTGCTGCTAAACCTCATGAAGCCAAGTCAATGCTCCTCAGTGGTTCCTCCTCTCAGATCACAGAGCTGTAGCTCCACCTAGTGGTGTCTGATCTGCACTGCATGTTCACTGAAGCCTTGATTTGCTCTTGTCCCTCATGTTGTCCTCGGGTCAAATTGCCCCGTTTTCCTGTATCAATGTTCTTTATAATTCCCCAAAATAACATGATTGACTCCAACGCTCTTTGCCAAGTACAAATCTCTACTTTCATTAATTTGGGGTCTTATTCTATTTTATAGCATTTTAAAACAAATGGAAGTGTTTTTGAAATAGTATTGAGTAAAAGTTGACATATTCCAGTCTGTGATTATCATCAACATCCATTCCTTTAATTTTAGTCTCAATAATTCCTAATTTCTGCTTTTCTAACTCAAACAGTAGGTATAATTTCCTATAAATGAGCTTTATTGACCATAAATTCCAAAAATAACTGTAGAAATAAAAAAAAACGATACAACGCAACAACAAAATTGTTGATTTTCAATTTTGACGTGAAGACAACACCACGTTTAAGTCATTTTAAATCTGTGAGAGCTACTCTTCTTCCATATTTCTTGTGGAAATATTGCACTTTTGTCTCTCTTGCAGCTGTGGCTGTTTTGCAGTTGAGTTTTTTGCATGAAACCCTAAAGATAAACTCCTAAAAATTAGCTTTTTTTAACAGAATGAGCTGCCGACAAATGCCTGAAAAACATATCTTATACTGTGCAAAGCAGCAAATGCAAAAGAAACTGTATCTGTAAAATAACCAATTATCCTCAAAAGGTAGTTATCATTCTAATTACAAGATTTTCAAAACAAATCCCACATCAAAAAAACTAAATAAGTAGAAGACAATCTCTTCAATTAAATAAACTGAGAAGACATATTGACGCTTGAAGTCCAGTGAGTAAAATCTAAAGTAGATTACGCCCTAGGCTTCCAAACCAATGTGTAACTGATTCAACCAATTTATGTATATACAGTATTTATTGCCTCATTTATCTATTTCAGGATGTCATTCAAAGGTGTGTTTTTTTAATATCTGCATTTATTAGTTTAATATTGATTTAAATGGCGTTTCATGCATATCCGCCCCGCTTGTGCTCTCTGTCTTTTTTTATTTTTTTTAAGATCATCTTTTGGGACTTTTCCCTTTATTATCAAGTGACAGTGGATAGACACGAAAGGGGGAGAGAGAGAGAGAGAGAGAGAGAGAGAGAGAGAGAGAGAGAGATGGGGGATGACTCGCAGCAAAGGGCCGCAGGTCGGATTTGAACCCGGGCCGCTGCAGGACTCAGCCAACATGGGGTGAATCTTACTGGGTGAGCCAGAGGCCGCCCCACTTGTGCTCTCTCTAATAAGGGGTCACACGGTGTGTGTCTCTCTCAGGACTCGGGTCACTGCAGAGTCTCATGCACAGTGCACTCCACTCCTGCTAATTCAGCCTCCGTTTCCTCTCTGACGCCACTTATAATTATAACCAGTTACAAGGATAATCAGCCGAGTTTCTGCCGGCCGCTCCGCACAGAGACTCGGTTCACGAGGCAGCTGCAGAGGGCTCAGAAGGAATCGGTTGTTTACTCGGCACACATAGACAAGTGGGACGTCTGAGACCTCTTGTGTCTGTCTGCGCCGACGTTAAATCTCAGCTGTCACGCGTCGGTATTTCTGCCACTCTGAGGAAAGTAAACAGCCGAGTTTGGCACTCATCTCTGATTAGGATGAATTGGTTTTTGATTGCGTGCCTCGTTCCAGTCGAAAACTGTGTTTTGATGTCGTGTCTCAGGAGGCTCTCAGGGTGACGAATGTAGAGACACAGTCGGGGCCAGGACACACACGCGCACACACACACCACCACACACACACACACACCAACCACCAGACACACACACACCGAAAGACACACCAAACAAACACCACACACGGTGGCGGTGGATGGGATAAACTGGAGATTGAAACGTAGTAGGCTACAGGCTGACCTAAACTGAGGCACTATGCTCGTTATTGTAGTGTAATGATAGTTTTAACGTCCCAGTAAGACTTTACAAACAAACACCCACACAATAGCAACACACACACACACACACACACCTCTACACCACACACACCATACACACACACACACACACATTCTCACATTTTTTTACAGGAAAACAAATCACCTGTGAGAACTGTTGTTTCAACACCCCTGGCTGCGATAATAAAAGACGATGAAGACTCATGTTTCTGAGTGTGTGGGAAAAACAACCTGAAAGTGAGATTTCTTTGTCTTCTGACATCATAAAGCAGGTTGGGGGGGGGGGGGGGGGGGGGGGGGGGGGTGCGATATTAAAACACTCAATCCACTGAGAGAGTTTTTTGGAAGTTGCTTTGGATGACAGACTCAGCTGAGTGAACTGTAATGTAAAATATGAGCTTAAAGGTGCCTTTAAACAAGCCGTCAGTACTTCCTCTCAGGTAGAAAGTGGCATTACGGTAATTTTCCCCGGCTGCAATGACGGTGCAAACACCAAGGGTGGATCCCAAGTCTCTAATTTGATATCTCCTCGCTTGGAGCGCAAGTCGTTCTGGTCCACCTTTGTGAAAGCCGTCTTAAAGCTCTGAGTCCTGCCCTGAGGAGCAAGGATGGAGGAGGGGTCTCTGAGGAGCTATGAGCGAGGATGGAGGACGGATCTCTGAGGAGCTATGAGCGAGGATGGAGGACGGATCTCTGAGGAGCTATGAGCGAGGATGGAGAAGGGATCTCTGAGGAGCTATTGCGGATGGAGAGGATCTCTGGGAGCTATGAGCGAGGATGGAGGGGGGATCTCTGAGGAGAGCTTGAGGATGTTTGGGAGGATCTCTGAGGAGCTATGAGCGGGATGGAGAAGGGAATCTCTGAGGAGCTATGAGCGGATGGAGGGGATCTCTGAGAGCTATGAGCGAGGATGGAGGACGACTCCCCCCCTTTTTTTGAGAGCTATGAGCAGGATTGAGGACGGATCTCGAGGAGTCGATACAGGATG
>NC_045741.1:5645060-5646729 GCF_008692095.1 Etheostoma spectabile
GAGGACGGATCTTTGAGGAGCTATGAGCGAGGATGGAGGAGGGATCTCTGAGGAGCTAGGAGGAAAGGATGTCCCGTCCCACTAAAAGCACTTTTCCTTGTTGCATATCTCCCATGTTTCCTCGATGGGACGGACTAGGACACAAGGAAGGGAAGCAAGTGAAGGAAACGTGGATGAACGCACCCTGAGAGCGAAGATTTGGAAACCCCGGAGACGCTGACCCATCAGGGCAGACTGGGCTTTTTTAGGGATTCACAGATGTTGAATACAGGCACCGGCATAATTTACAGTACCCCCCAATAATCAAACTAATTTACTTTACATAATTAAAGACCTTTGCACCCTGAATTAATTGGCACCCTCTCTCCCCTTTCATGTCTTCTGTCCTGTTAAAAATAACAGGACAAAAAAATATCTTTAAAAAAAATTTCAATTACAAAGATAAAATATTAAAAAGGCGGAGAATTAAATGAGATAACATGGTTCAATCAAGTGATCTCAGGTCAATAAATATGTACAATGTACAACTGTACTATACTTTTTGTCTAATAAGCTATCTTTGAAAAAAAAAAAACTTTGAAAAACTTGATTTTTTTACTGATTTTTAGACCCGATTTGTTTTTTAATTCATCTTAAAAGGTACAACCTGTGACCCAAATGGCACGTTAACCCTTGTGTTGTGTTCCCGTTGACCATGCGACTTTTTTGCTGGGTCAAAATTTAAAACTAAAAATTATTTTTAATGTTTTGGTTGACCCTTTTGACGCTTTTGTCGCTTTTTCATGATCTTTTCGTCACCTTTTCCAATGTTTTTCTTGATTTTTCTTTTCTTGATTTTTCTTTCGGCACAAATTTCTGATATAGAAACTTTTTGAAAATGGGTCAAATTTGATCCGAAGGCAACATGACGGTTAATTAAACGTATGGCAGCTCCGTCAGGAAACTGGAAATGACTAAATGAACATTTATTACATTTTCTAGTTTTGTTGGTTGACATCGGGGATGGAAACCAGCAGTAAAACTAGATGTATTTATATATTTTAATCTTCAAGTGAAAAACAAAAAGCTGTTTACTTAAGGGAAACAATCAATGCATTTCAAACATGAATAACATTAAGTAATCTCATGTTTGGCTTGAAGGAGTCCACTCCCAAAGGTTGATAGAGATTGGACCCCCCTGTTTCCAGTAAAATGGTTGAGTCCAGACTGCTGCAGGAGGTCTCACTCCGACACTGATGTAGGGGACAGGAAAACTGAACTAAGAGATATAACCAAATAACCAACCTGACCCTCACCATCAAATCTTAATGATCTGAAATTATTAATTTGTTTCCAAAACAGAGATAAGATCAAAGTTAATTGTCTGTTTACACAATAACTATATTATAAATAATAATAATCTATAATGTATTAATTCCACAATCCGTTGTAACACACACAGGCCTGAAATACACACATGCTCAGTATCTATACATGCACTA
The DNA here is from genome assembly GCF_008692095.1 of Etheostoma spectabile. Lineage (NCBI taxonomy): Eukaryota > Metazoa > Chordata > Actinopteri > Perciformes > Percidae > Etheostoma > Etheostoma spectabile. The sequence goes on from NC_045741.1 coordinate 5,646,542, forward strand.
AATGTGGAGATGTCAGAGTGTGTGTGGGGGGGGGCTGCCCATGGAAAGACGACCTGATCAGGTTTGCTGCCTTGCTCAAGAGCACCTGGCAGTGCCACTAGTCTAACCACCATACTTTGTTCATTATGGGGATTTGAACCTGCGCCCCTCTGGTTCCTAACCAGACTCCGTACGGACGGAGCTACTGC
>NC_045741.1:5647396-5648111 GCF_008692095.1 Etheostoma spectabile
ACACGCACGCACACACACAAACATTTACACACACAAACACACGCACAAACACACAGACTCCCTAGTTACAATGTCTGCCCCCCCAAATAAGTTAAACAAAACCTAAGATAGTTTTTTGTTTAATAAATAAATAAATAAATAAATAAAGCCCATGCTGCAGGCGGGACTCTTTAATGCTGCGGAGTGATACATCCTCTCAAACACAGACGATCTTCGGCGGCTCCCGTCACCGTTGCCTCGTTGTGAAAGCTCCAGCCTCCCCCTCCATCCTCAGCTGCTGAAGCCGCCGCCGGTGAGGGGAACCCGGATCTGGGACTCGGACAGTCTCCGGTGCTCGTCACACAACATCGGAGCCGCGACCGTGGACCAGGAAACATCTTTTAATTTCTCATTTTTCCGCGTTCGTGTCAGTTTGTAACGCGGGATTTGGTGGTGGTGGTGGTGGTGGTGGTGTGGTGGGGTGGGGGGGGGGGGGGGGGGGGGGGGGGGTGACGGACTGCTGCTGCTGCAGGGAGATGCTGTCACGCGGAGACGTCATTGATTTAAAAGGCAACAGAAACCCACTGCAGGGACATTGACTGGGGATCGGGTTTTTATATCTGCAGGAGACTGGAATCGAAACCCGGATCGAGGAAGTGAAAATGTGATTCACTCACTTCCGTTCTGCCTGGAACTCATCTTCACTGAATCACCGAGACCCCCGAATTTGGGAGGG
>NC_045741.1:5648136-5650712 GCF_008692095.1 Etheostoma spectabile
GGGGGGGGGGGCGGCGGATGCTCCGAACAGTCTTTATGCATAACGTCATTATTTAGGCAGATAATCAGTTCCTGAAATGTGAGTTCCTGCAAAGAAATCAATTTAATTTAAAGCTTTAAGAGATTATTTTAAAAACTTGAGCTTGACACCGGAGGTTTTTTTAATCAGAAAAAGAACTCGACAGTTTTGGATAACTGTGTTGGGATTTATTTAAATGTCTTCATGCAGAGAATCAGTTTATTACAAAATTTCACTTTCTGCAAGAAAACAACAACAACAACAACAACAATTTGATTAATTTTGATTGAAGCTTCAATGAATGATAGACAAGTTTCAGATTGAAAGTTCAGTCTTTACTTTGGAAAAAGTAGCCAATCAAACACCAGAAGGTCTATTTAGATAGATTGGTAGATAGATAGATAGATAGATAGATAGATAGATAGATAGATAGATAGATAGATAGATAGATAGATAGATAAATAGATATTAATACCCCAAAAAATGGGAAAATACAGATAAAATGGGAAATTAAATTTAGTAGCTGTGCTGGAGCTTTTAATCAAATCGCACGATCTCCCTCAGCAGATGGAAATAAAAATAACTATTTAAACTTGAATAATAATAATAATAATAATAATAGGTGTAATACTTGACACTGGAACCGGAAGGACGGAGGCTGAAGAGGGACAAAAATACATCAAAGCATCTCTGCTCAAGAACTCTTCAGGCACACCTGGAAAAAACCTGCAAAAGTCCAGGCTTTTATCTTTGATTATTTTTTTACATGCAACAAAAGGAACTGACTTGCCTTTAAAGCTCTTATATAGTATAATATAATATATTATATTATATTTTCCGTGAGTTTCACGGCTACGCCCGGTTGTGATGCTGGACGTGGCGAAGATGAAGGAGGCGTGCAGGATCTGCGCCCGCGAGCTCTGCGGCAACCAGCGGCGCTGGATCTTCCACCCGGCGGCCAAGCTCAGCCTGCAGGTGCTGCTGTCCCACGCTCTGGGCCGCGAGCTGACCCGGGACGGCCGCGGCGAGTTCGCCTGCTCCAAGTGCGCCTTCATGCTGGACCGCATGTACCGCTTCGACACGGTCATCGCCCGCGTGGAGGCGCTGTCTCTGGAGCGCCTCCACAAGCTGCTGCTGGAGAAGGACCGGCTCAGGCAGTGCATCGGGGGCCTTTACCGGAAGAACAACGCCGAGGACTGTACCGGGGCCCCGCCCTCCGGGGCCGTCGTTGGGACCGATGTGGCGTCCGAAGACCCTCCTGTGGTGGATCTGTCGGCCCTGCAGGATGGACGCTACTCGGTTATGGTCCAGGATGATCTGACGTACTCTGAGTATGAATCCTGGGCCGATAGGGAGGACGCCATGCCGGACCCCCCCACGCACCACCACCTCCAGTGCCCGGCGGCGGACTCTGTCCCCGGCCAGAAGCCGAGGCGGTGCAGGGGTTGCGCGGGGCTCCGTGTCGCCGATTCGGACTACGAGGCTGTGTGTAAGGTTCCTCGCAGGATCGGGCGCCGGAGCACGTCTTGCGGCCCGTCCACCCGCTACTCAACAGCCACCTCGGGGGTCGAGGAACCAGCCACAGTCTCCGGAGACTCCGAGGCAACAGCGGTCCCCTTTGTGCCCGCTGTGTCCACGTGTGACCGGACGAGTCCCAGCCCGGCATCGTCCGTGGAATCTCTCCACACCGCCGTGGACGTGAGCTGCCTTCCTGTGAACCAGAAAGACCAGGAGGAACCAGGAGCAGAGAAAGATCCACAGGAGGCTCCAGCGGGAAGGGACACTACATGGGACAAAGACCCCAGTGAGGGGTCCGTCTCTGGGCTTGAGACGACGCTGAGCCTCCTGAGGGGCTGGGAGTACCGGCCGGTGAGGCCTCAGAGGGGCAGCAAGCTCCCGGTTCTGGTCAAAGCCAAGCTGGAGCAAGGCCTGTTGCTGTCCCTGTCCCTGTCCGGCCCCCCCATGAGGTCCCCCTGTGGAGGGGCGGTGGACTGTGAGCTGTACCACCACCAGCAGCTTGTCCCGGAGGTGGTGACCCCGTGTCCACAGGCGGAGCTGGCCGAGATGGAGGAGCAGTGGCTGGATGATTATGTTCAGTGTGGGCCGTTCCGCTTTCAGCAGGTAGACTAGGATGACCAGGATGACCTCTGCAGGTAGACTAGGATGACCTCAGCAGGTAGACTAGGATGACCAGGATGACCTCTGCAGGTAGACTAGGATGACCAGGATAACCTCTGCAGGTAGACTAGGATGACCAGAATGACCTCTGCAGGTAGACTAGGATGACCTCTGACCTTCGCAGGTAGACTAGGATGACCTCTGCAGATAGACTAGGATGACTTCTGACCTTTGCAGGGAGACTAGGAGCAGTATTCTGCTAAAATACAACAAACTACTTGTTAGATCTAAAACATTTTTTTCCCAACTTTCTTTTCTTGAACAAATTGAATCGAACCACTGAATTGAAAATGAAAACAAAAAAGTAACAGTTGGGCGGGCAGACAGCTCAATCGGTAGAGCCATGATGTGTGTGTGTATATGTATGTGTGTATATATAT
>NC_045741.1:5650722-5660190 GCF_008692095.1 Etheostoma spectabile
TATATATACATATACATATACACATAATACTTTGCTGGATGTCATTCCCCCCTTTCTCCTCTTTCATGTCTTTAGCTGTCTAAAAGTGAAGGCTGAAAATAGCCCCAGAAATATAAAGTATATATATATATATACAGTTAGATTTTAAAGTGCAGTTTTCTGCTGAAATTTTCTATCAACAAACACAAAAAATCTGTGAACGTTGCAGTCTGTAGCGATGTGGTCACTGCCCCAGTTGATATTGCGATGACGATAAAAAGAAAATTAATGACACTGTTTATTTTGCAGCACTAATTGAGTTGAGCACATAGTGTAATACATTGTGCAACACCGGCTCATCTAAAGTGAATTTAGAGGCTTTTTTTCTGTATTTTCTCCACATTTCTTCTGCCCGTAGCTGAGAAATGAGCGGACCTGTTATCTGTGAGACCAGAAACCAGACCGGCCTGGTCCCAGACCTCTAAACCACTTCTCAGTCTCATTATCAGGCTCAAACAGGACAACGTCAGGATGCAACAACAAGTTTAAAAACCCAGATTTTATCCTTTTTATACCAAAAAATACCCCCTAAAAGTGTGTAAAACCTTTTGATAAAGGCCCAGTCCAGCTGATGCAGAATTCAAATCCTCCTTTTCAGAAGCTCAAGCGACTAATTCCCTAAATCTCTCGCTCTTACTCGTCTCCTCCGAGCCGAACACACACTCGCAGCCTCGATTGCTCTCTTGGGGGGGAGCGTGCATACTCTCCCTCGTCGGTATCCTAGCAACACTTCAGTTGCCACGGGGACAGTCTACAAGCGCTGCAGCAGTGGGTCGGTCCGAGTGGAGGCTCTGCTTGGTGTGATTCATAACTCCCATTGTCATGTTAATGATGAGTGTGGATGTGGTTCAGTGGACAGCTCCATTAGTGGTCATCATGCACCGATATACTGTAGAAATGAGGACGTGCACACGCAGACTTCAGCCTTTAAAAACCAGATTATGGTGAAATAAATGGCTCTTAACTTTCTGAACTTTCTACCTTTCTGAATTGAATGTGGAAGAGAATTCTTAAAGGATCCACATTTTCATATTCTGGTGTGGTCCAGGACATTTACACGTGTTATTTGCAAGGCAAGGCATGGCAGCTTTTATCTGTAGAGCACATTTCAGCAACAGGGCGATTCAAAGTGCTTTACGCAAAATCAGACAAACAGTTTGAAATCATAAGCATTAAAAACCGATAAAACACATGAATAGACAGTTTAAAAAACACAAGAATAAAAGTTACAGTGCGGCATAAGAAATGTAAAGTTAAAACACATGAATAGACAGTTTAAAACAAAATAGAAACATTAGGACACATGAAACACAAGAATAAAAGTTACAGTGCAGCATAAGAAATTTAACACATCTACTGTTCCCCGCTTGGGGAAATTATGTCACTCAGTTCTGTCCCTGACAGAAGGAAAATATCAATGATATTTGTACTTTTAGCTTTCATCTGGCCCCTGGCAGCAGATTTTTTTGTGCACTTTCCAACAGTGTACCCCAGGTACACTCACTCAGTTCTGTCCCTGACAGAAGGAAAATATCAATGATATTTTTACTTTTAGCTTTGACTTTGATTTGCACACTGATAACGACTCCAGAGCATTTAACAACAGTCCGGCCTGGATTTCGCAGCCTTTTTTTTTAGATTATTGCAGCTCAAAATGCCTGATTTAGCGGGAGCTTTTGTAAAAAAAGGTGCTATAAAAGTTGCGATGTCGTGTGTTTGTTGCAATGAAGTCACAGGAGACTTTCTTTTTTTTTTACAGGTCTTGAAAAATGAATAGGAAACTTGTTTTACATTTCAAAATATATCACAATGTAATGTAACTATGTTGTTGCGTGTCATTGGGTCTTTTTAAGCGGGTATATGGAAATCCTGGAGCTTTCTTAGTGAGTGTACAGTGAATACCTGCGCATCACGTAGACTACACCACTCTTTGGTACTAATTATGGCACTCATAACTCGTAACATTGAGATTGTGTTCAATTAAAACCTGGAAAGTCTCGTAGTGAGTGCAGCTGACCGGGCAGGAATATGAAATCTGCAAACGTGCAAGCGTGCAATTCAACAAAAGTGGAGAGTCACTTTTTTTGGGTAACGATTCAACGTCAACTCCTGTTACAAATGGAGCCGTTCCCTTAAGAAGCATGCGGCATTCTGATTGGCTCACTGACGCTGATGAGATTTAATCCTTAGGTATTGAATGAAGAGGTATTTTTTTCAATACAAAATACTTTAGAGGCAATTCGGTCGGTGCCTAAAAAGTCTTGAATTTGGGTCCCAGCCCTAGATAAGATATGTCCAGTATGCTCATTGTTAGCTGACCTTTTTAATTTGGTTCCTGTGTGTTTCAGAGGCTGATTGCCGAGCAGCAGGGTCGGCTCAGCCAGTACGAGGGCGCTGCGGGTCAGTGTGTCGGCGAGCTGCAGAAGGCCCAGGACCAGGTCTGCTCGCTCCAGGCCAAGATCAGGGAGAGCGAGACCAGGAACCAGGTACCAACGGGTTCAGACCTGGTCTCCATCATCGCTACATTTACATCGCTACGTTTGGGTTTAAAGGGGCCAAAGAGGGAATGAGAGGGGGAAACGCCAGAGCAGGGGGAATGAGAGCGGGAAACACCAGAGCAGGGGGAATGAGAGGGCGGAAACAGAGAGGCGGGAATGATGAGTGGGAACCAACCCAGCAGGGGGAATGAGAGGGGGAAACGCCAGAGAGGGGGAATGGAGAGGGGAAACCAGAGCAGGGGAATGAGGGGGGAAACAGCACAGATGCAGGGGGATGAGAGGGGGAAAGCACCAGAGCAGGGGGAATGAGAGTGGAAACACCAGAGCAGGGACTGGAGGAGGGAAACGTAGCAAAAGATATATGTTTCTAAACCAAAAATGTTGCCTACTGCAATGCTCTGATATTATTGTGTCATTGGTGTGTGGGTGTGTGTGTGTGTGTGTGTGTGTGTGTGTGTGTGTGTGTGTGTGTGTGGTGTGCATGTGTGTGTGTGAAGTGCAGGAGCGTCTGGTGAGATGGAGTTGGAGTTGCGTTCGGCCGAGAGGAAGCCCAGCGACAAGAGAGAAGCATCAGAAACATAACCGCACACTGTCAGTCCACGGAGGCCGAGGTACGCAGAGAAAGAGAAAAGAAGATAAGAAATGTACTGATGAAGGATAAAATAAAAGAGAACAAGAAGGAATGGAAAACAGAGGAAATGTGTGTCTATGTTTGGGTGTGTGTTGTTGTGTGGTGTGTGTGTGTGTTTGTGTGTGTGTGTGCGTGCTGCGTGCGTGCGTCTGTGTCGTGGTGTGTGTGTGGTGGTGCGGCGTGGCGTGCGTGCGTGGTGTGTGTGCGTGCGTGGTGTGCGTGTGCGTGCGTGTGGGTGGTGTGTGTGTGTGTGTGGGTGTGTGGTGGTGTGTGTGTGTGGTGCGTGCGCGTGTGTCTGTGTTGTTGGTGTGTGTGTGTGTGTGTGTGTTGTGTGTGTGTGGTGTGTGCTGCGCTGGTGTCTGTGTCTGGGTTGTGGGTGTGTGTTTGTGTGTGTGTGGGTGTGTGTGTGTGTGTGTGTGTGTGTGTGTGTGTGTGTGTGTGTGTGTGTGTGTCTCCAGGTTGCAGAGCTGTATCAGGTGGTTGAGGAGCAGAATAAGATGCTGTGTTCTCTCAAAGAGCTCGCCCACCGCAGCCAGCTGCAGGTTAGTCCTCCTTTGATTGGCCAACAGCACAGTCACATGATTATGATGCGATGACGCCCCAAACCAGGATCAGACCCTTTTTTGGGGGGGGGGGATAATAAGAATGGGACACGGATACATTTTGCAAACCCTGATTTAATGCACCAAAATAAATTTTATTTTTAAAAAAGGCTGGCTCAGATCAATTGTGAGCCCCCCTAAAAAGGGTCTAAATTCACCCCTGGTCCGAACGTGAAAGGGTTTTGTTATATTAACTTACCCAACGTGGCGTTTTAATTGCCCCGGGCCATCGGGCAACCCTCACTGCTGAACCCTGACTGGTGACTGGTTGACTAAAATCTTCTATGACCTCAGTTTTTCGAGTTTTTTTTGTCTCTTTTTCTTACATCCTGTCCCTTCCTGTGCTTCTCTGTGTCTCAATCTCTTGTATCCCCCCCCCACACCACCACCACCACCGCCCCCCCCCCCACCCACTTGGGTGCTTCCTGCAGGTGTCGGGTCCAGACAGTGTTCGGGGCCAGGGTGAGGTCCTGGCCCTGCAGGGCTCCCTCTTCCAGGCTCAGCTGGAGCTGCAGGCGGGTCAGCGGGCGCAGCAGCAGGCCAGCAGGACGCAGGAGGACCTGAGCCGGGCCCTGGGGCGGCTGGAGGAAGACCTGCAGGGGGCGCTGCAGCACCGGAGGGACACGGAGAGACACAACCAGGTGAGAAGACACAGAGTGGGGGGGGACTGGCTAATAGTCATAGAATAGTCTATTACTAGTTATACATGGTAGGCTAATTGCATAGCTTTGAACAGGTCTGTGTTCAACCCTTTGAACTCTGGAATACTTGTGTGAATACTTTAGTATTTTACAGAGTATGTTCACTTCAAACATATCCCTAAAATCAGTTAGCTAAAAGATCATGTAAGACAACAAACCATAATGATCACTAAAAGTATTGAAATTGGGTCATAAATAATAAAAAAAAAAGAATCATTACATTACATTCAGGAGAAAAAGTAAAAGAGTTTTTAACTAAATCAGCACAAAACATAAAGATCCAAAAGATTTCTAAATGGAGAAACATGACAACGCTCCACTAGTGCATGAAGAGGGGTGTGTGTGTGTGTGTGTGTGTGTGTGTGGTGTGTGTGGTGTGTGTGTGTGTGTGTGTGTGGTGGTTGTTTGTGTGTGGTGGGTTGGTGTGTGTGTGGTGGTGTGTGTGTGTGTGTGTGTGTGTGTGTGTGTGTGTGTGTGTGTGTGTGTGTGTGGTGTGTGTGTGTTGTGTGTGTGTATGTGTGTGTTTGTGTATGTGTATGGTGTGTGTGGTGTGTGTGTGTGGGTGTGTGTGGGGTGTGTGTGTGTGTGTGTGTTTTTAGTCCTGGTGTAGTGATTACTAACAACAACTGAGGTAAATTGTAATTTTCTCAGTATAAATGAATTATTATTAAAAGGATAATGTAAACAAAGATCTTCATCGTTCCTGTTCCATATATGATGGTGTGTGTGTGTGTGTGTGTGTGTGTGTGTGTGTGTGTGCGATGTCCAGGACCTGCAGCTGGCTCTGGAGAAGGCTCGATCGGCTCTGCAGGAGACGGAGGAGCAGCTGAGGGCGAGCGAGGCGGAGCGCCAGAGGCAGGACGCGGAGAGAGAGAAGTTGGTCAGAGAGCTGAGGGCGGCCCTGCAGACCAAAGACCAGCTGATGGAGGTCAGACCCTCAGTCCTCAACACAGTAAACAACTCCTCGCACGCTGTCAGAAACATCTGCACCAACACTCCCACTCACACACATTCACAGGGTTCCTACAGACGTCTCTAAAACACTGATGGAGATGCTTGTTCATGCTTTTACTTCTTCACATTTGGATTATTGCAATGTACTGTACACTTGCTTAAACAAATCATCAATGGACAAACTGCAGGTTGTACAGAATGCAGCAGCAAGACCTTAGTCTGAGACCAGCAGGAGATCCACATTACTCCCGTGCTTAAGGCTCTCCATTGGCTACCAGTAGGTTTTAGAGTTAATTTTAAAATTTTAATAACTACTTGTAGAGCCTTGCATGGTCAAGCTCCCGCTTACATCCAGGATCTATTGCACACCCTCACTCCTGGTCTCTCTCTGAGGTCTTCAGACCAAGACCTGGTCCCAGAACCCGTTTTAAAACCAGAGGAGATCGAGCTTTTTCCTGTGAAACTCACTCCCTTTAGCTTTGAGGGCTTTGGATTCTGTGGAAACTTATAAAAAACACCTCAAAACACTTCTTTTTAAACAAGCTTTTAACTAGCAACATGGCTTAGTATTTTATGTGCTGCTGTTTTATTTGTTTTTTACTGTAAAGCACTTTGTGACCCTTCTTGTCTGTGAAAAGTGCGTTATAAATAAAGTTTACTTACTTACTCACTTACATCCCAGGATGCACACTAAACAGAAAACCTAACTTAACAGTGTGCATGCTCGAACGCTTTTTGGCAGAAGATCCCTTTAAATATGAATATAAATGATCTTGTAATGTTTTCAGTTAATTTATCGAGCCCTGGGGATCCTGCACTGCCTTTGAGAAAAAGAAAGCTCAGATGGGCCGATCTGGAATATATTCTTTGTTATGAGGTCATAAGGGGAAAGGTTACCTCCCCTTTCTCTGCTCTACCCGCCCAGAGAATTCCCCCCCCCCCCCCCCCCATGAGAGAGAGACATTATGGCTTTCAAACAAGCAAAGTGGCAGTTGGTCAAGGCCCCCCCCCCCCCATCAAAGTTACTTTAATAGACCTAATTAGACATGTCAGTGTCAATGTACATATATATATATATATTTTTTTAAATCACACGTCGATTTGTAGATTTGTATAAATTCTTTTTTTATTCTATTTCCACTTTGGGGGAAAATGCCCAGAAAAAGTAGCTTTTCCAAACATGAACACAGTTCATACTCTCTGTTGATAGTTTCACTTCCTCTCATGCGACATATTAGGTATATCTAGGAACTCTCTTTCTGATAAGTGTTACGCTGAACTGACTGTTTGTGTGGAACCAGGACTACTGTCAGCCGCTGGAGGATCCGAAGGAGGAGAGAGACTCTCTGCTTCAGAAACTCCGCCAGCGAATCAGGGAGAGAGACCGAGCTCTGGAGGTGAACCACACACACACACACACACACACACACACACATACGTTTGTTAAACTATCTTTGTGGGGACCCGTCATTGACATAATGCATTCCCTAGCCCCTTACCTTAACCTTAACCATCACAACTAAATGCCTAACCTTAACACTTACCACTAACCATAACCTAATTCAACCCCTAATCCTAAATCCAAGTCTTAACCCTCAAACAGCCCTTTAAAGTTGTGGGGTCCAGCAGTTTGGCCCCACAAAGCTGTCAGGAACCCTCAAGTATACAGTTTTTGGACCTCACAAATAGAGTTAAACAAGACCACACACACACACACACACTGTGAGCTCTTGTAAGGTAGGTTTTTTTTGCAGATGATATTCAATTGTGTGTCTTTCTTGTATTTTCAGCTCCAAACATCACAACAAATGAATAGTTTCTTGTGCACAAAACAAAGTAAATGTGAATCGAACAACGGAAAATACAAATCTTCATCCATACCTAGGTTTATTCATCATTTAATTTATGTAGTCTAATTTAATAAGTGCCTTCGCTTCCTGTAGCCTGTACTGATGAAAGATTGTACTTCCCATTTAATCAAAGTCTCATTGAGAATATGATGACTTTTCCTTTCAGTGCTTCCTTAAAGTATTCAATTTCTGTACCTTTTGTTCTTCTGTTTTATGTAAATCCCTTTGAATTGTCTCGCTGAAATGTGCTTTAGAAAACAATCTGTGATTACAGTCCCAGGCTCGGGTCAAAAGCCGACTCCTCTGCAGTTTATTTCAGGTTAAAGTTAAAGTTTATTTACTCAACCCAAATTGATTAACGCTTCTTCTTTGTTCAGCGAGCGGTGGACGACAAGTTCCGCAGCGTGGAGGAGAAGGAGGAGGCGACGCGTCGGCTGCAGCTGCTGCTCAGAGAGCGGGAGAGAGACCTGGAGAGGCAGCGCTGCGTCCTCGCCAACAACGAGGAGACCATCGCTGTACGAACGCACACACACACACACACACACATACAGTACATACACACATGTCACACTTTGGTTGTACCCGAAATTCCATACTGACTTGGGGTGGGGGGAAAAATCATCACAGCGTAGTATTGCGATATTTTCAGTGGCGATGCTGTATCGATACACAGGCGCCAAGTATGGATCTTTTATTATATGTTATATATTATATATATTATATATGGGTTGGTCAGTTTGTCTCATTTTACAGCGATAACATTTAAGTGATTTGAACAAACAGAGAAATGTTTCTTTTTAGATGAAACAGATGTTGATAAGTTTCCTTTTGGAGACGTCATTAGAAGTTGGGGAAAAATCAGAAGTTGGAAAAAAGGTTTGAAATTGCAATATATCGCAGAATATTGCAATATGTTTAAAATCACAATAACATCTATGTGGCGTAAATATCGTGATGATATTGCATCGCGAGGCGTCTGGTGATCCCCCCCCCCCCAATACTGACATGCTATCTAGGAGGCTAAAACTGTGTGTGAGATCTGTGTGTGTCTGAAATCTTATTATGAAACCAAAACTACATGTAACCAAAACTACGTGTGTGTGTGTGTGTGTGTGTGTGTGTGTGTGTGTGTGTGTGTGTGTGTGTGTGTGTGTGTGTGTGTGTGTTGTGTGTGTGTGGTGTGTGTGTGTGTTTGTGTGTCTGTGTGTTCTGTGTGTTGGTGTGTGTGTGGTGTGTGTTATGTGTGTGTTGTGTGTGTGTGTGTTGTGTGTGTGTTCTGTCTCTGGTGGTGTGTGTTTGTGTGTGTCTCTGTTCTGTTTTGTGTTGGTGTGGTCTGTCTCAGAGCCTGGAGGTGCTGCTGCGGGGGAAGGCCCTGGAGCTGGAGCAGGTGTGCGGCGCCTGGCGGAGCGTCCAGCGTCAGCATCACGAGGACGAGCAGAGACAGAGCGGCGTCCTGGCGGAGAGAGACGCCATCATCGGCCAGCTGCAGGCGGCGCTGCACGCCCGCACGCAGGAGGCCCAGGTAAACACAGGAATTCATTCACAATTCATTGAATTGAATTTAAAAAAGGCACCACTGTATTCATTCAATCACTTTATTATACAGCAAAGTTAATAAAGTAACATTACATTACAATATGAACGGGCCTGACTCGGTTTAAAAACTGGTTTTCAGCAGGTTCCTGTTCTGCAGAAACACAAAACACTGAACGTGGTCTGTCGGGACAGAAAGCTCATAAAGCTCAAGACAGCTCCTCATACACAGGAGCACTTCCAGCAAAAGACTCATTCTCCCAGCATGCACCACAGAGCGCCACAGGAAGTCATTCCTGGCTGTGGCCATCAAACTTTATAAGTCCTCCCTCTGACACACAGAAACTTAGAGAGGTTGAAACTGGACAAAATGATCGGTTTTGAGAATTGTAGCAGAGGGTGTGGAGCAGGAACATGGGGGCAGCAGGTGACTCCAACCACAGATCCAGACTCTAGAGATTCAGACTCCACAGATCCAGACTCCACAGCTCCAGAACCAGAACCACCTGCAGGAAGAGATAGGAGGAGAAAGGGCAAGAGAGTACAAGACTCGGGGAAAGGGAAGAAGTTGAGTTAGTAACATGCATTAATGGGATGAGGTTGCATACAGAGGGAGAGAAGAAGGAAGACAGAGGTGCTCAGTGCATCATGGGAAGTCCC
>NC_045741.1:5660200-5683074 GCF_008692095.1 Etheostoma spectabile
AGGCCTATAGCGGCGTAACTAAGGGATGGTTCAGGACTCACCTGACTCACCGCTTTATCAAAGACGAAAGTCTGACGGTGTCTGCCTCCTACCGGTAACCCTGCAAACAACATATTGCAGCCCTATACGAGTTACTAAGATAGTTTCATCAGCGCTGTTTTGAGTCGACGTATCTGAAGATCTCCTCACTGAGGACTCATGTCTCCTGGTCTTCTCTCGTCTGTAGGACCTGCGCTGCTCCCTGCTGGCTCCCATCCAATCAGCTCCCAACGACGTTCTGGAGGAGCTGAAGGTCCGCCTCCAGCTCAAGGACCGCCTCTTCCAGGAAGTACTGGCCGACCGCACCCAGCAGGCCCAGCAGCACCACAAGCAGGTCCAGGATCTGCTAAGAACCATCAGCTCCAGGGACCAGTACATCCAGGTAGACAAGAACTTACGTAAAATAAAAGAAATCCCAGGAAAAGTAGCTTCTTTTTAACCCTTGTGTTGTCTTCCCGTCAACCATTATCGCTTTTTCCGACATTTTTCTCACTTTTTCAGTGTCGTTGGTGCTTTATTGATGTTTTTTCCAAAGTTATTTGATATTTCCAATGTTGACATTTTCAGCCCTTCATTTTTTGTGATGAAAAAACTAAAAACGGGTCAAATTTGACCTGAGGAAAACATGAGAGTTAAGACATTAAATCAACACCAAAGATGCTTTTGTACCTTAAACTGATATTTCCAAAATAGTTTCAGTGCTTCATCAACTCATAACAGGGGGAACGGTGCTTCTGCATTGAGGAGCCCCTGACTGCAGACCCGCAGACCTCAATGTGGGCGGAGTTAACCCCCGCCCCCTCGACGTTTAACCCCGCCCACTCTCCAACGGCCTACTACCCAACTCATTTAATACGGTGTCCAAAGAGGGACAAGAAACGTTAATGTCGAAATGCAGCAATTTAAACATAATGAACTTAATCTTTTGGTGTTACTAATTATGAAATACAATATTGACACACTTCACAAAACATTAAATTACCTTAATAATGCATTAAATGATGAAAAAAGTCATATATTTTAAAGTGTATTTATCATAATCAAATGTAACCTGATACTTTCTTAATGCGGCTCTCTACCAGCTATAACCAGTCTATGCAAGTCGGATCTGTAGTTCCAATGAGACATAATGGGACAATTCTGCTTCCAACCTGTAGGGGGACCAAAGAGGAAAAGTGCTTTGGTGTTGCTTTAATGCTGTAATAATTAACCAACTAACTAACTAATATATAAAGTTGTTAATGGGTGATGAATGACACGGCTCCACCCTGCAGGAGTGTGCGGGGCGGCTCAGCGAGGTGATGGGCGAGCAGACCGGGAGGCTCCAGGAGCTCCGCAGACAGCTGAGCTTCGGGTCCGGGTCCGGGTCCGGGTCTGGACCGGACGCGGTCCTGGAGCTGCAGGCCGTGCAGGACGAGCTGCGTCTGGCTCTCAGGAGGGAGGCGGAGAGCCGGGAGCTGAGCAGGAGTCAGGCCGCCAGGGTGGACGCCCTCTCCACCACGCTGCACGTGAAGGACCAGATCATCCGGGTCAGTGAGAGAGAGAGAGAGAGAGAGAGAGAGAGGGACTGAGGAGGGGGAGGGGAGAGAGAGATAGACGAGAGACGAGACCGCGAGAGAGACGATTGAGAGAGAGAGGATAGAGAGGCGGAGAGAGAGAGAGACGAGAAGAGAGCGCGGAGGAGCGGGAGGGAGGAAGCAGGGAGAGGGATGCGAAATTGAGGAGAGAGAGAAGGGAGGCGAGCAGAGAGGAGAGAGGAGAGGGAAGAGGAGACGAGAGAGAGAGGAAGGCAGAGAGGGGAGAGAGGGAGGAAGGAATGGACGAGAGGGAGGGGAGAGAGGAAGGGAGGGAGAGAGAGAGAGGAGACGGGCTGGAGGAGAAGAGAGAGGAGGAGATGGAGAGAGACGAGTAGAGGAGAGAGAGAGAGGGAATGAGAGAGGAGAGGGCGGGAGAGAGAGAGGGGAGAGGGAGGAGACGGGTGTATGAGAGACAGCGATGGCACAGAGGGAGGAGGCAGAGGAGGTGAGAGAGGAGAGGCGAGGCGGAGGGGAGAGAGCGAGACGGTGAGAGAGAGAGTAGGGAGGGGGAGCGAGCAGGGAGAGGAGAAGAGAGGGAGAGAGGAGGAGAGATCAGACAGAGAGAGAGAGACAGAGGCAAGAGAGAAGAGAGAGACAGAGAGAGAGAGATAGAGAGAGAGAGAGAGAGACGAGAGAGAGAGAGAGAGAGCAGAGGCAGAGAGAGAGAGAGAGAGAGAGAGAGAGAGACAGAGGACCAAGAGAGAGAGAGAGAAGAGAGAGAGAAGCTTTCTATGTTTCATCCAGAATCCAGGCTTAAAAAATAACTATTTATTTACGCATTCAAATTACATGGTGTTTGTGTTGTCTTGTGGTGGTGTGTGTGCGGTGTGGGTGTGTAAGGTCTGTGGGTGTTTGTGCGCGATGGGGTGTGTGGTTGTGTGTGTGATCTGTGTGTCTGAGCGCGTGTTGTGTGTGTGTGCGTGCGTGTATGTGTGGTTCTGGGTGCGTGGTGATGCGGGCGTTGTGCGTGTGTGTGGTGCGTGTCGTGTCTGATGGTGGTGTGCGTGCGTGTGTGTGCGTGCGTGTGTGTCTGCATGCGTGCTTGTGCGTGCGTGTGCGTGTGTGTCTGCATGCGTGCGTGTGCGTGCTTGTGCGTGCGTCCTCCAGGACTTCCAGAGGCAGATGGTGGAGCCCTCCGGTCTCCCGCTGGTTGAGCAGTTGACCCGGGAGGTTCAGGAGCTGAGGGAGACCCTGATCCAGCAGCAGGACGGTCCCCCCGCCAGAGGCCCCGTCCCGGGCCTGGCCCGGCCTAACGGCACGCAGCCTGGGTTTGGAGGTGGGCATCAGAGAAGCATGGGACAGTATCTGTAACAGCACCAGGGAGCTGGGACTGTGGTGTGGGGCATGTGCCGCTGCTAATTTAACAGAACTAACTCACGGGACCTTCTGGGTGGACCACTAAGACTACTTCTACATTACTATGTCTGGATTCACCCTGCAGAGACCTGAGGACCAGGTAACCATAGTCCTCAGATTGGACAGATAGTCTAGCTAGTGGTCTGGATTTACCCTGCAGAGATCTGAGGACCAGGTAACCATAGTCCTCAGTGGACAGATAGTCTAGCTAGCTGTCTGGATTACCCTGCAGAGACCTGAGGACCAGGTAAACATAGGCCTCAGATTGGACACAGTAGTCTAGCTAGTGGTCTGGATTTACCTGCAGAGATCTGAGGACCAGGTAAACCATAGTCCTCAGATTGGACAGATAGTCTAGCTAGCTGTCTGGATTTACCCTGCAGAGACCGAGGACAGGTAACATAGTCCTCAGATTGGACAGATAGTCGCAGTGGTCTGGATTTACCCTGCAGAGATCTGAGGACCAGGTAACCATAGTCCTCAGATTGGACAGATAGTCTGCTAGCTGTCTGGATTTACCTGCAGAGATCTGAGGACCAGGTAACCAGAGCCTCAGATTGGACAGATGGCTAGCTAGCTGTCTGGATTCACCCTGCAGAGACCTGAGGACCAGGTAACCATAGTCCTCAGATTGGACAGATAGTTAGTAGCTGTCTGGATTCACCCTGCAGAGTCTGAGGACCAGGTAACCATAGTCCTCAGATGGACAGATAGTCTAGCAGCTGTCTGGATTTACCTGCAGAGAATGAGGACCAGGTAACCAGGTCCTCAGATTGGACAGATAGTCTAGCTAGCTGTCTGGATTTACCCTGCAGAGACCTGAGGACCAGGAACCATAGTCCTCATGTGGACAGATAGTCTAGCTAGCTGTCTGGATTCACTGCAGAGATCTGAGGACCAGGTAACCATAGTCCCAGATGGACAGATAGTCTAGCTAGCGGTCTGGATTTACCCTGCAGAGACTGAGGACCAGGTAACCATAGTCCTCAGATTGGACAGATAGTCTAGCTAGCTGTCTGGATTTACCCTGCAGAGACCGAGGACACAGGTAACCATAGTCCTCAGATTGGACAGATAGCTAGCTAGCTGTCTGGATTTACCTGCAGAGACCCGAGGACAGGTAACCATAGTCCTCAGATTGGACAGATAGTTAGCTAGCGTGTCTGGATTTACCCTGCAGAGATTGAGGACCAGGTAACCATAGTCCTCAGATTGGACAGATAGTCTAGTAGGGGTCTGGATTTACCTGCAGAGACTGAGGACCAGGTAACCATAGTCCTCAGATGGACAGATGTCTAGCTAGCTGTCTGGATTCACCTGCAGAGACCTGAGGACCAGGTAACCATAGTCCTCGATATGGACAGATAGTCTAGCTAGCTGTCTGGATTCACCCTGCAGAGATCTGAGGACCAGGTAACCATAGTCCTCAGATTGGACAGATAGTCTAGCTAGGGGTCTGGATTTACCCTGCAGAGATCTGAGGACATTTCCCCCATGTTTGTGGTGTCAGTTCAGCATCTTTCTGACTTTCTGACGGTAAAAGATGGTAATTTTCGAGCTTTTTGTACAAAAACAAAGGCTTGACGGTGGAGAAAACACTTAATATAATTGATAAAATGATGAATACTTGATAAATACTCATAGTTTTTAATTGAAAAAAACAAAAGTGTCCTGATATTCATCAAAATGCAAATCAACTCAAACCTATTACACCATCTTAAAGTACTTAATTTTTGAAAATATCTTACATTAGTTTTGTTTTAATGATTCCTTTTGTACATATAAGATGTTTTTTTCCTAATCATTTTGGGTTTTTGTCCCGAACGATGTTTCATTTCATTTGTTTTATAAGTTTTTCAATGCAGTCAAATGTTAAAAACTGATTTCTCTTAAACATATGTTGTATTTTTCCTCATTCCCTCGGTTAAATGGGTTTATATCTGTTTTCTATGTGTATGCCAGGGATAATAACTCCCCTTCTGTGTGTCTTTGCGTGTGCCTCGGCGTGTTCAGCAGCTTGGATTTTGGGGTTTTCTGAATGCTCTAAACCGCACGACAATCTCAACTAACTCGCATCGGGATTTTCTCAACAATTTGAAAATATCAGCGCATTGCCTTCATGTGATTGCGATCCTATATTCTGAGTTTACAGCTGTCTTTTGGAGAAAAATGTCGAGATTCTGCTTTTGTGATTTCATGACTCAAATGTGCAATTCAACAACCATCGCCTCCACCACTGTGGTTCGTTATTATATAAATATTATATAAAATATTATTGTCACACTGGAGCACAGTAAGTATGAATGTTTCTTCCCTCTCTCAATTTATATCCACATAAAGCTGAAAGAAACTGAAAGATGTAAAGTCTGATTCGCAGATTCCATAAAAGCTTTAGCAGCATTTGGTTATTATTATATTTATTAATATATTTATTATTATTATTGCAGGTTTCATTTATACATTTTAAAACCCCGAACATGTAATCGAGCAGTTAATTAATTAATGATTAATAAACGAGCAGTGAATTGCATCATGCATTTTGTGATTTTAGGTCTTTCCATAAGGAGCAGGTCTAGACCGGACTCTGGGATGTTATTTATCTCCCAGAGGTGGTTCGGGCAATATGGTGAGGAGGCCTCCGGGGGGGGTCCTAGGAGGTGTTCCAGCAGTCCAGCGGGGAGGAGACTCGGGAAGACCCAGGACGAGGTGGAGGAAGACATCCAGCTGGGAGGAGCCTCGGGGAAGACAGGGACAGGTGGAGGAACCATCCCGATGGGAGGAGCATCGGGGAAGACCAGGACTAGGGGAGGGACATCAAGCTGGAGGACGGCTCGGGAATGACCCCAGGACTAGGTGGAGGGACATCAAGCGGGGAGGATGGTATGGAATGGATGGACGCCTTCCAATGGCACTCTTTGCATTAGACTGGCCCTTTATCTTATTTTAAAATGGATCTTTTTTTTTGTATATTTATTTATTTCCATTGCTTGGGGGGGGGGAAGGCCAGGATGTATTTACATAATTTAATGCATTACAAAGTCTTGTAGGATGTAATACAGTGGAGGACAACACTGTACAAAGTAAATAGATAAAAATACATAACATAACGTAGCCTTCACAGTACTAACAGAGTAAAGTAAAGAAAAATAACAACACGAGCATGATAAGGCAGCCGTTTACAGGCTATTCATGTATCTCATTTTTTAATAATTTGAAGCATATCACTAGATTGAAAAGTTTTTTGAATTGTTGAATCAGCTAGTACCTAAAGCGTGTTTGAAAGGATGGGTACTCATTCCTTTCCAAACCATTATTGATGGTTGATTTTTAAAACGCATGAATGAATATGATATTAGCCATAGTATATACGTTGACAGAGCAGATCTTCGTTTATGAGAGGTTATCTTGTTATTAGAAGTGTTAGGCTCAATGGTGTGATATTTAAAATTTAATATGCCATGGCCAATTCTGCAGATTTTTCCAAAATGGTGTGTATTGTACACAAAATTAAAGATGTTCATTTCTTGGTCAGTTCATTCAGAGTTCTTTATTGTCCCTCGAGGGGAGATTTGATTTGCAGTTGGGGAACAAAAACACAAATACAACAACACAAAAAAAAACAACACATGACAAAACATCCGAGAAGCACACAACCAAAACAGATTGATTGGAACAATTTCACCATGAAAAAGTGGACAGTGGTCCAAGATAAAATCCCATGAGATTGTCTGTGAGAGGGATTCCTAAGGATGAGTGAAGGACCAAGAGACACCAATACATATTATTAGTATATATATAGATATATATATAATATATCATTATTATATATATATATATTTATATCGATATTAGAATATATTATAACAAGCTGTATGGAAGGAGGCGGATGGACATGTGGAGGCTTGTCAGCTTGATCTAGTTCACCTAGGCCATCAGGCTATAAACATTTCGGTCCTGACTGTTCCACTCTGCATTGCTTTTTTTTTGGTTTACATCTTTAAACACCCCACGAGCACACATGACAGTCAATGATGCACTGCCCTCATTGCCTGATTAAACACCCATGTTCAACTGAGACAGGCTAATGAACCCAGCCGGTTGCAGACATGTCTGTTAATACTTATATAACAATACGGCAATTTAATCACTACTGTACTCAATCCAGAAGTGTGCATATCAAATTGGCCTTTTCTTTATTGTTCCAGGGACTTGAAAGTATTCCAATCATAATATTGTAAATATTAGGCTAATAAAAAAGGTACTTTTAGCAATTAAAACAAGGGTCCAGTTTCATGTGTGCCAACGGTGAGGCGTGTACGAGCTCTTGGCAGTGGAGAGGCTACCGGCAGAGGAGGCGACACCACAATCAAGCTCCTCTTTCTGCCCCCGGAACAAGGAAGCTGTCCGGTGGCTGTAGCTTGGAAGCCGGATGCAGCATGCAGCGCAGCATGCAACATTGTAACAGTAACATTGCAGCATGCAACTATGTAACATGCAGCATGCACCAGTACATGCAAACATGTAACATGCAGCATGCCAAACAGAACATGCAACATGTAACATGCAACATGTAGCATGTAAAATGCAACATGTAACAGTGCAGCATTCCACATGTAACATGCAGCATGCAACATGTAACATGCAACATGGAACATGCAGCATGCAAAATGTAACATGCAGCATGCAACATGAACATTAACATGCCAGCATGCAACATGCCGATGCAAACGTAACATGCAGAATTGCGCATGAAAACGAGTAACATGCAACATGCAACATATGTAAGATGCAACATGCAACATGTAAACATGAACAGTGCAACATGCGCTAACTACAAGCACTACTACTACAAACATACGCACTGGTTGCATCACCAGGCATCTGCGTGCAAACCCCCCCAACCACACGAAACAAGACACACACAGCACACACAACCAACACACACAACACAAACAACACGAGGACAGAACACAACACACAAACACACACAGACACAAGACAGACACACCCACACAGCCAGAGGGGCTTTTCGCAGATCTGTTGCTGGTTTTGCATCAGCTCTTCTCACGCTCAAACTGTGGCCCTCTCTCTGTAGTTGAGCGATCGAGGAGATCGGCCAGCAGGTCCTCTCGCCGATCAGGTGTGAACTCTCCCTCAGGTCACTTGGTGTGAGCGTCGCATCGCTGTCCTTCAGCTCCAACCGTACCTGTTCTTCAAGGAACCTGAGATAGAAATTTCCATTCACGGGTTCGTCTCTCTGGAGGTGAAATTCCATTTTCCAGTGTTTTTTTCTCCTGTTCGAATGGTCACCTTCGGATTGTCACAACCTGACTCTCTGATACAAACTGATGTCTGAGTGATTTGTGTCAGAAAGAAAGTAAAGTTGGGTATAGTATTCAATGTGTGTGTGGTTAGGACACAAAACAACATGTATTATTATGTTTTCAATCCAAATGGTTATGGATTCTATTCAATTCTAGCTGTTGTTCTATTTTGCTATGGGACACCAGTGTGTTATGTTGAACATACAGTATGAATGTGAAGACCTTGGATGAGCAGCCAGACGCTTCTAAATACTGGGTGAAACCTTTTAATTATCTCAACACACTGGCTGTGAGCTCCAGGTAATGCAGCAGCGGGACGGACCGCAGTCAGTTGGTTGTAACACGGTGCCTTTTACATTAAAATGTATTTATTTATAAGCGGGCTGGGGCGGTTGTTTGAGTAGAAAAGCAGAAATAAGGAATTATTTAGACCTAAAATGAAAGGAATCGTGGTTGGAGCGATATTCAACAATTCACATAACACTAAAAATGAATAAGATGCCAAAAAGAAGGAAAATAGAGATTTGTACTTGCAAAGAGTGCCTGTGTGGAATCAATCATGTATTTGGGAAACCAATTGGGTAGTTAAGAAGAAGTTGATATAGGATAAGGGTCCTCATGGACCCGGAGGATAAAATTGGAGATATACACTACATCCTAAAGGATTTTAGGAAAACTGGCATTCTCATTAATACAATTACTCTAATCAACAAATCACGTGCAGTTTGCGTCAAGCATTTAAGGTTGTGGTCTGGTCAGTACCATCCCTGAACTCCAAAACTGATGAATGTCGAATGGAAGGAAGAAAGGTGATTTAAGAAATTTGAGCAGTGGAATGGTTGTTGGTGCCAGACGGGCCGGTCTGAGTGTTTCACAATCTGCCAGTTACTGGGATTTCACGCAAAACATTTCTAGGGTTTACAAAGAATGGGTTGTGAAACCGTGTGAAAAGGGAACAACATCCATACGCAGCAGAGGCCTTGTGGATGCTAGAGGTCAGAGGAGAATGGGCCGACTGATTCAAGCTGATAGAAGAGAACTTTGACTGAATAACCACCGGTTACGCCGAGGTGCAGCAAAGCATTGTGAAGCCACAACACCACAACCTGAGGGGTGGTAAACAGAGAAGGACCCCACCGGGTAACCACTCATCTCGCACTACCAAATAGGAAAAAGAGGCTACCAATTGCAAGAGCGGCACCAAATTGGACCGTGCAGACTGGGAAAAACTGTTGCAGGGTCTGCTGAAGTCTGGTTCTGTTGAGACCTTCAGTTCTGAGTCAGAATTTGGAGTAAACAGAATGAGACATGTTCCATCAGCCTGTTACCACTGTGCAGGCTGGTGTGGTGGGTAATGGTGTGTGCGGGATATGTTTTTTTGGCATACAACCTTTCGGGCCACCATGTAACCCATACTCTGATGGCTACTTCCAGCAGGATAAAGACACCATGTCAAAAGCTCACATCATTTCAAAAATTGGTTTCGTGCAGATGCGATGAGTTCACTGGACATAAAATGCCCCCCCCAGGCACCAGAGATCTCAACCCCAATAGAGCATCTTTGGGTGTGGTGGACCGGGTGCTTCGTGACAGGGATGTTCATCCCAACATCTCATCAACTGCAAGATGCTATCCTATCACAATCTGGCGCCCACATTCTAAAGAATGCTTTCAGCACTTGTGAATCAAGCCACGAAGAATTAAGCAGTTCTGAAGGCAAAACACAGGTATTAGTACGGTGTTCCTGATAATTCCGAGGGAGGTATAATTAACCTAAGGATGTGCACCCAGAAATAAAAGCAGTGATGTCTTTCGCCACAAGGTGTCCATTAGCAGTTTTCCTTCTAACGAACATAAACACTCAGCATGTGGGCAATATTAGTAGCAGGTTAGGGATGAATCAGCTATTCTAATGTACAGTGCCCAAAGAGAAAATGGGAAAGAGAGTCCGAACCCTTGCGTGGGGTGGAATTGGAAAACTATCCCATTTTGGCAGCCAATGGATCCAATTTCAAGTTATACAACATTGCATATAAGACGGCACCCAAAGTTATTTTCATTTTATTAACAATAAACTAAACTGCATTACAATTCAAAAGAAAAGAATCTTTACTATAGGTGATAATATTTGATTGGAGTATGGTAATTCATGCATTCTCGCCCTTTTCATGGAAACCCCTGTAATAATGCAACATAATACTAAACTATGATTATATAGTAAAATACTTCAGGTATTACTCCGCCTGTTGTACTCAGGTCAAATTGACCCAAATTTATTAAGTTTCTCTATAAATTGGAGGTTCTTTCAACAAAACTGTAAAAACAAAATAATGTGGGCGGTTCATCAACCTCTTCCAACTAATACATGAATCAGATCCATACTTGCTTGAATTTTTGTGTTCTATTGAACTTTATAGCATGTAAAGAAAAATTGATAATAGAACGATGAAAAACATGGAAAAACACTGACAAAAACGTGTCAAGAACTTGGAAAAAACAGTTACAAAAACGTCAGAAAAAAGTCATAAAAACTCATAAATGACCATAAACTTGGAAAAAAAAAAAAAAAAAAGTGACAAGACGCAACGTAAAATCCTCCAAAGTGAGGATCGGAAAGTGGGTAAGCTAAAAAAAAAAAATATGACAAAAACTTAAAAACAATTGGTCAAAATATGACCCAAAAA
Organism: Etheostoma spectabile; assembly: GCF_008692095.1. Taxonomy (NCBI): domain Eukaryota; kingdom Metazoa; phylum Chordata; class Actinopteri; order Perciformes; family Percidae; genus Etheostoma; species Etheostoma spectabile. The sequence continues at coordinate 5,671,181 of NC_045741.1, forward strand.
CGTTGGAACAAAAAAAAAAAAACAACAGCACATTAAAACCATTTCCAGAGGATCCAGAGAAACACCTGTAATTATAAATAGGATAATATATAAAACTATACACAGAACAAATATGGACACGCTGCCAACATTTTAGAAATGTGTTTTTTTTTTAATGCTTAAACCCTCAAAACCCAAAACGGGGCGCTGAGAATCACTGAAAAATGTCAACATTAAAAATATCAAAAATCGTGGGAAAAATAAAAAAACATCAAGAAAAGCACCCAAAAATTGTGTATCTGGAAATCCTGCAACGTCTTGTAAGGTTTTTAAAACAGCTTATCACAACCTTCTGAACAGTGCAATAGATAAATGTAATTACATACATCGGGGATGACGATATCGAAATCAGAATCAGAACAGAATCGCTTGTATTCGCCAGGTAGAGGGACACATACGAGGAATTTGTCTTTGGAGCAGTGCTCACACTGGGCTTACACATACATATCAATCCCCAAACAGAAATATACACCTACTAATATAAACAATATATACATCTCTAAACAGGAAACATATTATCGAGGCATCGATGTGGAATGAAGAGGTAGAGATCAATACAATTATTTAAATGTGGTTAGGGCAAGGGTACTGGCGTTAAAATAGGTATTTATGTTATGTTATTTCAATAGGCCAGTATGAACAGTATGAACATATGAACAGACGAGAAAATGAGGAAGAAGATGATAAATAATGAATCGTGAGATGTGAGAGTGGGAATGATACAGTTGCTGTAGAGAAAGGTTAGTGTTATTGAACAGAACTGATACTGACACTGTGGGTAGGAGTCAGCTGTTAATCAGAGAGATGGCTTGTGGGTAGAAAACTGTTCGGCATCTGTTGGTTTGGCGAACAGTTGCTCTGGTAGCGACTACCAGAGGGCAGAAGCTGGAACAGGTTGTGTCCGGCGGGTGAGATGGGTCTGTAGTTGATGGTTCCTGCACGGTTTCCGGAATCTGGAGGTTGTCTAAGTCCATGGCCGGAGGCAGGTGTTGGCCCGATGATCCTTTCTGCGTTTCCTACTGTCCGTTGAGTCTGATACTGTCATTTTGTGGCAGATCAACCAGGACCGTGATGGACGTGCCGAGGACACGGACTGGATAGCTGTGTCGAGAGTGGACCAGCAGCTCCTTAGGCCGGTTGAGCTTCCTGAGCTGGCGCAGGGAAGTACAGGCTCTGCGTGGGCCTTTAATGGGAGTCTGGTTGGCTCCCACTTCAGGTCCTGGGTAGAGTGGATCCAGAAACCTGAAGGATTCCACAGCAGACACAGGGCTGTTGAGTATGGTGATGGGGGAAAGAGTGGGGGGTCTCTTCCTGAAGGTCACTTTCATTCCACAGTTTTTGAGCGTGTTTGGCTCAAGGTTGTTATGAAGCACCAAGAGCCAGCTGATACACCTCCCGTCTGGTAGGATGAACTCATCCACTGTCCCGGATAGAGGCCGATGACGGTTGTGTGCAGCCCTGCAAACTTCAGGGTTAACAGATGGGTCTCCTGAGGTGCAGTCATGGTGTAGAGGGAGAAAAGCCGTGGGGGAGCACACACCTGGGGGGCGCGGCTAATAGTCCGAGTGTTGGGATGTGATATTCACCAGCTCACTGCTGACTCCTGTCAGTCAGGAAGTTTGTGATCCACGACAGTGGGAGGGCTGGCACAGTGAGCTGGAGAGTTTGGTGCTGGGGATGTCCGGGATGATGGTGTTGAAACGCGAGATGAAGTCCACAAACAGGGGACCTTGCATAAGCCCCTGGGGAGTCGGGTGTTGCAGGATGTAATGCAGCCAGTTGATGATAATCCCACCGACCTTTTTGCCCTGTAGGCAAGGCGGGGGTCCAGCAAGGGGACTGTGATGTCTTCAGGTGGGCCAACCCAGTCTTTTCAAAGGACTTCATGACTACAGATGTCAGGGCGCAAGGCTGTAGTCATTTAGTCCAGAGAGGGAGGGTTGGTTTGGGGGACTGGGAGGACTTGGAGCGTTGGAAGCAGGAGGGGAAACTTCGGATAGCTCAGGAGCTGTTGAAGATATGAGTGAAAGATGGGGGCCCAGCTGGTTCTGCCACCAGAGTTTTCAGGCCGGATGGCGACACCACGTCTGGGCCAGGAGCATTCTGGTCTTCTGCCTAGGGAAGAGCTGGAGCCACATCCTCTTCAAAGAGAGTGGTGCCAGCAGGTGGGATAGAGAGGGAGGGGGTGACGATGAGGGTCTTGTGTGAGTTGGTGAGATGGTGTGGGGACGGGGTGTTGACTTGGGGACTTTCCAAAAAACTACAGAAAAGCTGTTGTTCAGCTCGTCAAAGCCAAGCCGTTGAGAACAGCAGTGGTTGGGGATGGTCTCTGTAGTTAGTGAAGGTCTGAAGCCTCTCACACTGACCGAGGATAGTGTTTGAAAATGCTTTCAGCATTATTAGAATAGCTCCTCTTAAGCTGCTCTGATCTTCTGTGGGCAGGTGTGGTCATGGCTCCGGTTCTACAGGACTCGTCCCCAATTCTGGAAGGCTCCTCTTTTGGATACAGGAGATGCCAGAGTCTGTGATGTGAACCAGGGTTTTTGGCTGTTGACTGTTAAAGAAGCGTTCTTGTCGGCACACATGTCCTCACAAAAACTGATGTAAGAGTGTCACAGTGTGTAAGAAGTTGGTCCCGAATCATGTGGCTGCAGTTGCAGCCTCAAAAACACTCCAATCAGTACAGTCAAAGCAGGGCCTGTAAAATCAGCTTTGAACTCGCCGGTCCATTTACCCTCACCCCATCTACACAACAGGTCCAACCGATCCAAGTCTCTGCTGTATGTGGGACAAGATGAACCAGACAGTGATAGACGGAGTCCCAAGGCTGGGGGCAGCCGTGGGACAGGGACGAGCGAAGGAGTCCTTTAATGTGTATAGCATGGTCCAGAATATTTGGTCCCTCGGTGGGAACCTTAATATGCTGTCGATACTTGGGAGTCGTGGCTGAGGTGGGGCTCTGTGAAGTCCCCAAGAACATATGAGACAGGGACGTCAGGATGATTTTTCTCCCAGTTTAGTAAGTTGGTCGGCCAGCAGGTTGCAGTAACGCCTCACTAACACAGGCCTGAGGGGGATGTACGACGGCGACCAGAATAAACCGAGGGAGAACTCCCGGGTGAGTAAAATGGTTTGCAGTTTATGAATAGTGATCTAAGTGGGGGCGCATGAATTGTCCAGCACTGTGGCTCTGTACACCCAACCTTTAGCTTAATGTCACAGTAAAAAAACTGAAGGGTTAAGTTAACTCCTATAGAGTTTGAAATGGACTCCGTTTCAGATAACATTTGGTCTCCCGCTCAAACATCAGTGTAAAATTAAATCTTTCGGTCAGTGTTACGTTTTTTAGAGTAATTCTATCATGTTATGTAAAAACTGAAATTGAAATGTGGAAATGTATTTAACACTGTCGTTTAATTGCACTGTGTTAACAGTAATATGATCACACTGTAGAGTTAAAGTTTTTATTACAATTTTACTCAATGCCTTTCACAAAATGACACTTGAGTGTAATATTATTAATTTATCAGTGATTTAAAAAAATATACAATCATAAGATGCATTGTACTGAATTATAGATCTATAACTAAAATCAAAATGAAAACACAGCACAACACAGGTCCAAAGCACTCACCATTATCTTTACAAAAAAAAAAGAAAGCATTCAAGTCAGTGAAAAAAAAAAAAAATTACTTGCAAACCCATTGCCTGGTCTCTGGACAGAAACATATCTTCATCATAAAATGTTTACCAGAGAAAGCAATATGGCACGAGAGGAGAGGTGGTCATTCCCTCCATAGGCATTTGTATGCAAAAGGCAGGTAAGCAGGTTGTCGACATGAAAAAAAAACATAATCCTGCTTTGATTGATCACTCATAAGGCATGGGAATTGTCTTGACCTCAGTACGCGACCGCCCGGAAGATTGAATCGGGAGGCGGAGGGAGAAGTTAAGTAAAGGACTTTAAGGGAACTCCCAACCATTTTAGCCCAGATGCTCTATAAAAAGAGCATGGCGTGTAGTGATAGCACATATCCTGCTGCTGCAGCCTGCCAAACATAGTGACAATGGTAGGTGGATGGAGCATGGGTGGGAGAGCAGGCGCCTGCGGCCGCGGGCCGGTCGGCCCGATTCCGCCACTCTAATGCAGAGATACGTGCGTAGCCAATGTTGTACTCCGACGGAAGCTGTGTTTATACAGAATGAGCTGATTATTCGCATTTACCCTCTGAGAAGTCAGGTCCAGGCTATTCAGGGTTAAGCCTATTTGGGTTTGTAAAGGGGAAACATGTCATTCTGGGATATTCTGAGCAAAAAAAGGTGATTTTTCTTAAAACGGGAACCCATGGCAAAGTTGGGGACAGAATAGGGAGACATTTCTCTCTGGATTGGACAGTTGGAGGATTGACTTCCCGGTTCCTGTGGCATGATTTGCGTGTGCTGTGTTCACTTGATGGTTTTGCGTGTTGCTCCAGGTTTCCTGTGTTAAACCGCGCTGCATCGACTTAGTTTCTCTACATTCATGAGACTCCTAGTTGAACATGTAATTCAGTGGATTTCCTTCTATCATTACTGTCTACTCCGTACTTCCAGATAATGGCATCGTTCTTCTCGTGGCGCTGCTGTCGCTCTTTCCTCTGTCGTCAACACCGCCGTGCTGTCAGCGCGCGGGCTACGGTGATCAGGGTCCGCCGCGACTGCTCCTGTCCTTCAGGGAAACGGCACCGATCACCGGCAGCACGCTGGACGTGCGGACAGCTGCCCCCCCGGCACCTTCAAACAATTCAAATTTATTGAAGGAACATTCCTCCATCTTTCTACACTGCACTGACCTCATCGGACAAGGGCCAGAATTGGACGGGATACAGCCCTGGGTAATCCAGGTTAATGATAAAAATACAAGAACATGAAAACAAGTTCCAGAAAAAATGTAGATGAAAATTAAAATCTTTACATTAGTTGGTAAAGATTGAAGGCTCTCTTCATTTGATCTGGAACCTTTTTTTCGCCATTAATTGACCATGAATGGCAGCATGGCAAGGTATCTTTCGGCTTGTATGTAGTAAATTCATAGCTGCTTACATGGGTATAAATAAACTAGCCAATTGCTGCCTTCAAATGCAAAGTTTATTTTTATTTATTTTAAAGCTTTCAAGAAGTTTTTATATTTTAACCAGGACATGACTGAGGCCCCAGTTGAGTGCCCATGATGAAACCGACAGTGGGAATTTACGTCACCCAAACAGACGCCAGGCAATTGGGACTTTTCTGATGTTGGAATCATCATCGAGGGTCTGTGGAGGTTTCTTCAAGATCAGGATAACCGTGTGGGCCCTTACAACAGCCTGCTGTTTGGACTTTGTTACTCTTTGAACACAAGGTACTCGTCACAGTTCCGCTACACTTTCGAAGGGATTCAGAATGGTAATGGAGGTGGATGGGACTTAATCTCTCAAGGAATAACCCAAAGCTTAAAGCAGACCTGGTACAGTAAGGACGAGCGCACTGTGTGGGGCACGTGGAGGCCAAAGTGTTCATTCTTTTTACGGCCATGTGGACGGGCCAGTTATTTCCCCTCTACAAAAGATCTCTGATTGGCCAGCATTCTGCAGTCTTAGTTTCTATCTGCTTTACAGGTGAAAGGGATTTGAGAACTGTACACAGGGGGGGGGTATGACTAATGCCATCCAGGGCCGGTGTGAACACCAGATCTTTAGTGTAATTCAGTTGCAGTAAATCGTGTTTAATACCTTCTAAGAATAAAACTCAGACAGGATCATTTTTTCTTCTTGTGCAGCCCCTTATCTGGGGGACCAGAGATGGCCTTTACAGTTTACTGGGAATTAAAAAAAAAATTAGAGTATTTGGAAGTTCAACCACGTTAATTTCCTGCAAACAGTATTGTACTTAGATATTGACATCATGTCTTAATTATTTATTTACAATACATTTTTATTCCAAAGCTCGGATTAGAGCACGCGGGGCTAAAATGTTGGGAACGAAGGAAGTCGTTATCTTAACTTCCCTCCCGGGATTCATCTCTACCGGGCGTATCGCGTACGGAGAGTCACGGGGAAAACAAAGGTGAGGCAGGACTGTTGGTGTATGCGGTATGAGCAAGCATATTTTTTCAAAAAACAGTTAAATCGTTTAAAAATATTACCAAAACGCTTGCAAAAACGCATCAGATGCATATGGCATATAGTGGCGAAATTCAACAAATTTTTAGTCGATTTGACATTGGTCCAGGAAAACATCGGTGTTTTAAATAGGTAAAAAAGGAGGTTCTGGAATTGCTAGGCAATGCAAGTGCCCATCCAGAATTCAGGTTAGGAGGTTAATAATTGGGCTTAACATAATGGGTTTGTTTATCGACCAAACTGGTTATATGTGGGAGAGTTGAATCTGAAGGGCGCGTGTTTTATCAGATTGAGTCAGTTCTGAGAATGATTGAAAAACTGGTTGCTACTAACATGCCTTTAGTACATAACCATTTCAAGAACATTTCCATGCTATGAGGTGATCAAATCACTAAAACCTTGAATGTGAGTTAATCCAGCTTTTGACTCGCCGGTCATCCCCCACACTTCTCCCACAACAGGTCAACAGATCCAGTCTCTGAATGTACTGTGGGGAAAAGAGGAACCAGGAACAGTGATACGAGAGACCCAAGGCTGCACGTGCGGACAGAGCGAAAGGAGTCCTTTAATGTTGTTATAGCAGTGGTTCCAAGAAATTGGGGGTCCCTGGGGGAACTTAATGAGATGTCGTACTTTGGGAGTTCGGGGCTGAGAGTTTGCTCTGTTGAGTCCCAAGAACAATGAGCAGGGAGTCAGGAGATTTTTTTCTCCACGTTAGTAATCTGGTTCTTGGCCAGGTGCAGAGGAACGCCTCACTAACACGGCCGAGGGGGCGGTAGACGGCGACCAGAAGATCTAAACGAGGGAGAACTCCCGCGGTGAATAAAAAATGGTTCGGCAGTTCTATGTGAATCGGGACTCTAAGTGGGGGTCGGCATGAATTGTCAGCACTGATGACATCTGTACACCAAACCCTTCGACAGTAAAAACGGAAGTGTTAATTTAAACTCTATAGAGTTGAAATTGACTCCGTTTCAGATAAACATTGGTCCGCTCAAAATCCAGTGTAAAATTAACTCTTTGGTCCCGTGTTAGGTTTTTGAGAGGTAATTCTACTCCAATATTATGTAAAAAAATGAACAATGAACTGTGTAATGTATTTAACACTGTAGTTGGAATTGCCATCGTCTAAGAGTCAAGATGCTCACACTGTAGCGGTAATTTTTTATTACAATTTTTAATTACAATTTGGTGCCTTCAAAAATGGGACACTATTAGAGGTGTATATTACTTTTAATTTCTCAGTGATTTAAAACCCCCACATCTGGCGACCCGCACGGTGCCCGCCAGATAAGCACACCAGCTCCTAAGTTTTTTTTTGTTTTCAGTCTCGGCGGAAGGACAACACACGGGTAACATAGCCTCAGATGGACAGATTGTTAGCAGCTGTCGGAGTCACCCGGCAGAGACTGAGGGATCCAGGTTAACATGTAGATCCTCATATTGGACAGATAGTCTAGCTAGCTGTCTGATTCCCCCTGCAGAGTAGATGAGGAACTGCCTAGAGTAACCATCGTCCTCAGATTTGGACCGAGTTAGATTGCTAGGGGGTCATGGACTTGTCACGCCTGACCGACGATCTCGCGGCCCTCTTCCACCCACCCTGATTTGTGTCACGGTGTCAGTTCCGCCCTTTCGCCTTTCTCCAGGGGAAAGCTGGTCACATTTTCGGCAAATTTTTGTCCACACAGACAACAAAGTCAGCTTGCCAAGTGGCGACGAGAGTCCACCCCTTAAAGTGATTAATTGATAAAATGCTGACCATTCTCCTAGTGCTACACCAAATCCTCCTTATAGTTGTTGTGTAACTTTTCCGACACACACAACAAGAACATCATAGCGCGCCATAGATATTCATCCACTAGAATTGCAAATTCACCCTAAACCTTTACCCATCTTAAGTACTTAATTTTTTGACAAATCTTACATTAGTTGGTATTTTATGATTCCTTTGTGTCAGATATAAGAGTTTGTTTTTTCCTATCATTTTGGTGTTGGTTTTGTCACCGGATACGATGTTTCCATTCTTTGTTATATAAGATTTTTCACACAGCGCCAGTCTACAAATGGTTAAAAACTGAGTTCTCTTAAACATATGTTGTATTTTTTTCATCTCCGGTCGGTTAAATGGGTTATTATCTGTTTCATTGGTAGCCAGGGTAATAACTCACCCCTTCTGGTGTGGCTTTGGTGTGTGCCTCGGCGTTTCTAGCAGCGGATTTGTTTGGGGTTTTTCTGAATGCTCAAACCGCACGAATCTAACTAACTCCCGCATCGGGATTTTCTCAACAATTTGAAAAAAATCCGCGCATTGCTCTTTATGGATGCGATCCTATATTCTGAGTTTACAGCGTCTTCTGAGGGAGAAAATGTCGAGATTCTGCTTTTTGGATATTCTGACTCAAATGTGCAATACACACCATCGCCTCCACCGGGCATCGTGTTTATTATATAATAAGTATATATAAAATTATGTCAATGGAGCACCAGTAAGTATGAATGTTTCGTCCCTCTCTCAATTTATATCCACATAAAGCTGAAAGAACTGAAAAGATGTAAAGTCTGATTCGCAGATTCCATAAAAGCTTTAGCAGCATTGGTTATTATATATTATTAATATTTAATTATTATTATTGCAGGTTTCATTTACATTTTAAACCCGCAACATGTAAGAGCAGTTAAAATAATGATTAATAAACGAGCAGGAATTGCATCATGCATTTTGTGATTTGGTCTTTCATAAGGAGCAGGTCTAGACCGGACTCTGGGATAGTTATTTATCTCCCAGGTCTTTCCATAAAGAGAGGTCTAGACCAGGACCTGGGGATGTGATTTAGTCCCAGGTCTTTCCATAAAGAGCAGGTCTAGACAGGACTCTGGGATGTTATTTATCTCCCCGGTCTTTCCATATAGAAGACAGGTCTAGACGGACTCTGGGACGTTATTTATCTCCCAGGTCTTTCCATAAAGAGAGGTCTAGACCAGGACTCGGGATGATTATTTATCCCCAGGTCTTTCATAAAGAGCAGGTCTAGACCAGGACTTGGGATGGATTTATCTCCGGTCTTTCCATAAAGAGCAGGTCTAGCACGGACTCTGGGATGTATTTATCTCCCAGGTCTTTCCTAAAGAGCAGGTCTAGACCGGACCTCGGGACGTTATTATCCCCAGGTCTCCATAAAGAGCGGTCTAGACCGGACTCTGGGGTATTTATCTCCCAGGTCTTTCCATAAAGAGCAGGTCTAGACCGGACTCTGGGAGTTATTTATCTCCCAGGTTTCCTATAAGCAAGACGGTCTAGACCGGACTGATGTATTTATCTCCCAGGTCTTTCAAAAGAGCAGGTAGACCAGGACTCTGGGATGTATTTACTCCAGGTCTTCTCAAATACAAGAGCAAGGTCTAGACCAGACTATGGGATGTTATTTATCTCCCAGTCTGGTCTTTGCTAAAGAGCAGCGGCCGGACTCTGGATGTTATTATCTCCTAGGTCTTTCAAAAAAGAGCAGGTCTAGACCAGGACTTGGGATGTATTTATCTCCAGGTCTTTCATAAAGAGCAGGTCTAGACCAGGACTCTGGGATGTATTTTATCTCCCAGGTCTTTCCATAAAGAGCAGGTCTAGACCAGGACTCGGGATGTTATTTATCTCATAAACTCTCACTTGTCAAGTTTTTTTATTATTTCTTGAGACCCCCTAAAAGGGTCTAAAGTCACCATGGGAGGAGGTTTGGGACTCATATATATATATATACATATATAATATATATATAAATATATATCTATATATATACATAAATATATATAAATATTCATATATATAAATATACTATACTGTACAATACACCTGTCCCTGTCCTACGTCCATGAGGAAAGACCGAATCAAGAGTTGGCGGGGTTACGTTATTTCAAAAGTTTCTAAATTTTAAGCCCAACTCCCAATGTTATTAATCTCAAAATGAAATCTAGAAAATAAATAACATAAAATACAAAGCGATCTGTTTTTACGTCTAATTATTCATATGAATAACTTTCATTTGCCAATGGCCCCAAGATGTTTTATTGTTGCCTGCTCTATAGTGAAGTCCTTGCAGACTTTTGTCTACACATAGAAACCACAACAATCCAAAAAAAACACATTACTCAAGACACAATCCAAATTAACAACTATAGATTATAATAGGCTTTGATATACTTCACATCACACAATTAAATGCCATAGGCTTCATAAAATTAAGGTTTGGTCTAAAGGTGCGTATTTCACTCATTTAAGCCGGATATGCGTTGCCATGGGCATCCTTTTTGTTGACATGGATTTCTGAGGACTATGGGTACCTGGTCCTCAGGTCTCTGAGGGTGTCAATCCAGACTGCTAGCTAGACTATCTGTCCAATCTGAGGACTATGGTACCTGGTCCTCAGGTCTCTGCAGGGTAAATCCAGACGCTAGCTAGACTATCTGTCCAAATCTGAGGACTATGGTTACTGGTCCTCAGGTCTCTGGCAGGTAAATCCAGACGTAGCTAGACTATCTGTCCAATCTGAGGGACTAGGGTACTGGTCCTCAGGGCTTCTGCAGGGTAAACAGACAGCTAGCTAGACTATCTGTCCAATCTGAGGACTATGGTTACCTGGTCCTCAGATCTCTGCAGGGTAAATCCAGACAGCAGCTAGACTATCTGTCCATCTGAGGACTATGGGTACCTGGTCCTCAGGTCTGCAGGGTAAATCCAGGACTAGCTAGCTAGACTATCTGTCAATCTGAGGACTATGGTGTACCTGGTCCTCAGGTCTCGCAGGGTAAATCCAGACAGCTAGCTAGATATTGTCCAAATCTGAGGACTATGGTTACCTGGGTCCTCAGGTCTCTGCAGGGTAATCCAGACAGCTAGCTGACTATCTGTCCAATCTGAGGACTATGGTTACCGGTCCTCAGGTCTCTGCAGGGTAAATCCAGACAGCTAGCTAGACTATCTGTCCAATCTGAGGACATGGTTACCTGGTCCTCAGGCTCTGCAGGGGAAATCCAGACAGCTAGCTAGACTATCTGTCCAATATGAGGACTATGGTTACCGGCCTCAGGTCTCTGCAGGGTAAATCCAGACAGCTAGCTAGACTATCTGTCCAACTGAGGACTATGGTTACTGGTCCTCAGGTCTCTGCAGGGTAAATCCAGACAGCTAGCTAGACATCTGGTCCAATCTGAGGACTATGGGTACCTGGTCCTCAGGTCTCTGCAGGGTAAATCAGACAGCTAGCTAGACCTTGTCCAATCTGAGGACTATGGTTACCTGGTCCTCGTCTCTGCAGGGTAAATCAGACAGCTAGCTAGACTATCTGTCCAATTGAGGACTATGGTTACCTGGTCCTCAGGTCTGCAGGGTAAATCCAGACAGCTAGCTAGACTATCTGTCCAATGAGGGACTATGGTTACCTGGTCTCAGGTCTCTGCAGGGTAAATCCAGACAGCTAGCTAGACTATCTGTCCAATCTGAGGACTATGGTTACCTGGTCCTCAGGTCTCGCAGGGTAAATCCAGACCGCTAGCTAGATACTGTCCAATCTGAGGACTTGGTTACCTGGCCTCAGTTCTGCAGGGTAAATCCAGACAGCTAGCTAGACTATCTGTCCCAATCTGGGACTATGGTTACTGGTCCTCAGTTCTGCAGGGTAAATCCAGACTAGCTAGCTGACTATATGTCCAATCTGAGGACTA
>NC_045741.1:5683099-5694254 GCF_008692095.1 Etheostoma spectabile
GTCTTTCCATAAAGAGCAGGTCTAGACCAGACTGGGATGTTATTTATCTCCCAGGTCTTTCCATAAGGCAGGTCTAGACAGGACTCTGATGTGATTTACTCCCAGGTCTTTCATAAAGAGCAGGTCTAGACCGGACTCTGGGAGTGCGTTATTTATCTCCCAGGTCTTTCCATAAAGAGCAGGTCTAGACCAGGACTTGGGATGTTATTTATCTCCCAGGTCTTTCATAAAGAGAGGTCTAGACCAGGACCTGGGATGTGATTATCTTCGGTCTTCCATAAAGAGCAGGTCTAGACAGGACTCTGGGATGTTATTTATCTCCCAGGTCTTTCCGTAAAAGAGCAGGTCTAGACCGGAATCTGGGAGGTTATTTATCCCAGGTCTTTCCATAAAGAGCAGGTCTAGACCGGACTCTGGGACGTTATTTATCTCCCAGGTCTTTCCATAAAGAGCAGGTCTAGACGACGGACTGGGATGTTATTTATCTCCCAGGTCTTTCATAAAGAGCAGGTCTAGAAGGACTCTGAGGTTATTTATCTCCAGGTCTTTCCAAAAGAGCAGGTCTAGACCAGGACTTGGGATGTTATTTATCTCCCAGGTCTTTCATAAAGAGCAGTCTAGACCAGACTCTGGGATGTTATTATCTCCCAGGTCTTTGCATAAAGAGCAGGTCTAGGACGACTTGGGATGTATTTATCTCCTAGGTCTTTCAATAAAGAGCAGGTCTAGACCAGGACTTGGGAGTTATTTACTCCCAGGTTTTCATAAAGAGCAGGTCTAGACAGGACTCTGGGATGTTATTTATCTCCAGGTCTTTCCATAAAGAGCCAGGTCTAGACCAGGACTCGGGATGTTATTTATCTCTAAACTCTCACTTGTCAAGGTTTTTTATTATTATCTTGAGACCCCTAAAAAGGGTCTAAAGTCACCCATGGGAGGAGGTTTGGGACATCATATATATATATATAATATATATATACTATAATATATATATATATATATATATATATATATATATATATATTATATATATATATAAATAGATATACTGTACAATACACCTGTCCCTGTCCCTCCGTCCATGAGAAAGACCGAATCAAGAGTTGGCGGGGTTACAGTTATTTCAAAAGTTTCTAAATTTTAAGCCCAAACTCCAAATGTTATATAATCTCAAAATGAAATCCTAGAAAATAAATAACTAAAATACAAAGCATCTTGTTTTTACGTCTAATTATTCCATATGAATCAACTTTTCATTTGCCTACTGGCCCAAGATGTTTTATGTCTTCCTGCCTCTATAGTGAAGTCCTTGCAGTACTTTTGTCTCCACATGAACACACACAGTCCCCAAAAAACACACTTACTCAAGCACACAATCCAAATTACACAACTATGATTATAAATAGGCTTTGATATACTTCACACTCACACAATTTAAATGCCATAGTGCTTCATAAACATTAAGGTTTTGGTCTAAATGTGCTGTATTTCACTCATTTAAGCCGGATATGCGTTGCCATGGGCATCCTTTTTGGTGACATGGATTTCTGAGGACTATGGGTACTGGTCCTCAGGTCTCGCAGGGTAAACCAGACCACTAGCTAGACTATCTGTCCAATCTGAGGACTATGGTACCTGGTCCTCGCTTGCAGGGTAAATCCGACAGCTAGCTAGACTATCTGTCAATCTGGGACTATGGTTACCTGGTCCTCAGGTCTCTGCAGGGTAAATCCAGACAGCTGCTAGACTATCTGTCCAATCTGAGGACTATGGGTACCTGGTCTCAGGTCTGCAGGGTAAATCAGACAGCTAGCTAGACTATCTGTCCAATCTGAGGACTATGGTTACCTGGCCTCAGATCTCTGCAGGGTAAATCCAGACAGCTAGCTAGACTATCTGTCCAATCTGAGGACTATGGGTACTGGTCTCAGGTCCTGCAGGGTAAACCAGACAGCTAGCTAGACTATCTGTCCACTGAGGACATGGTTACTGGTCCTCAGGTCTGCAGGGTAAATCCAGACAGCTAGCTAGACTATCTGTCCAATCTGAGGACTATGGTTACTGGTCTCAGGTCTCTCAGGGTAATCCAGACAGCTAGCTAGACTATCTGTCCAAATCTGAGGACTAGGGTTACCTGGTCCTCAGGTCTCTGCAGGGGAAATCCAGGACAGCTAGCAGACTATCTGTCCAATTGAGGACTATGGTTACCGGTCCTCAGGCTCTGCAGGGTAAATCCAGACAGCTAGCTAGATATCTGTCAATCTGAGGACTATGGTTACCTGGTCCCAGGTCTCTGCAGGGTAATCCAGACAGCTAGCTAGACTATCTGTCCAATCTGAGGACTATGGTTACTGGTCCTCAGTCTCTGCAGGGTAAATCCAGACAGCTAGCTAGACTATCTGTCAATCGAGGACTATGGGTACTGGTCCTCAGAGCTCTCGCAGGGAAATCCAGAAGTAGCTAGCTAGGGTATCTGTCCAATCTGGGACTATGGGTACTGGTCCTCAGGTCTCTGCAGGGTAAATCCAGACAGCTAGCTAGACTATCGCCAATCGAGGAATCTGGTACCTGGTCCTCAGGTCTCTGCAGGGTAAATCAGACAGCTAGCTAGACTATCTGTGTCCATCTGAGGACTATGGTTACTGGTCCTCAGTCTGCAGGGTAAATCCAGACAGCTAGCTAGACTATCTGTCCAATCTGAGGACTATGGTTCCTGGTCTCAGGTCTCTGCAGGGTAAATCCAGACAGCTAGCTAGACTATCTGTCCAATCTGAGGACTTGGTTACCTGGTCCTCAGGTCTCTGCAGGGTAAATCCAGACAGCTAGCAGACTACTGTCCAATCTGAGGGACTATGGTTACCTGGTCTAGGTCTCTGCAGGGTAATCCAAGACTAGCTAGTAGACATATCTGTCCAATCTGAGGACTATGGTACCTGGTCCTCATCGTACTGCAGGGTAAATCCAAGACTAGCTAGCTAGGACTATCTGTCCAATCTGAGGACTATGTACTCGGTCTCAGATTCTGCAGGGTAAATCCAGACTAGCTAGCTAGACTATCTGTCCAATCTGAGGACTATGGTTACCTGGTCCTCAGATCTCTGCAGGGTAAATCCAGACTAGCTAGCTAGACCATCTGTCCATTCAGAGTTATAACAACTTTTGAACATGCACATGTTCCACCAAAACCAGTTCCTCCCGAGCCCATTTTGCAGAGGCAGTCTGGTTTTTCTCTGATGCTTAGCCCCGCCCAAGAGGGTTGTGATTTGTTTACAGAAATGCCAATAAACCAGAGCAGGTTTTCCTCCCATCCCCGAATGCTGGAAGGTCTGCCAAATCAAGACTAGTCCTGTTTATCAGTTTGCAAAGTGTGTTTGTCTATTCTCCCCCCATTATATATAACAGTAAAAATTGACCCTATATGATGATGAAAATGTATAGAATCACCCACACTGTTATAGTAATAGAATTCCAGAAGAGGATAAACCTAAATCCCCTTGTTTTATTTAAATATAACTTTATTTTCTTTGGCTCAAACAGTCACATATACACACACACACACACACACACACACAAAGATAAATACTCTTGAAGATGAGCTTTTAAAAACCCACTGCTTTGGCTGTAGTTTCCAAGAGAAAACTTTTTTTTTAAATCCCTCAAACTCACAGAAACATGACTTTAGTGGTTTCTACGGCCCTGAAATTAAATTTTAACATGAGACCCTAAAATATAGAGGGCTGGAATTAAAGATGACGCTAATGACGCTAATCAGAGGCTTACTGTCTTAGCCTTTGATTTGTTTCATCGCCACTGCGTCCAAGAAAAGTCAAGGCCGTGATGTAGCTCGGTAGCCTAGCATGTCAAATTTCCCAGGCTCAGGTTACCCATAATCCTCTTCTGTTTGAACGTCTTACAGCTCTAAATCCACCCGTCCTATTGGTCCATTGTGTTCATAAAGTCTTTTTCAGTGGCTTTTCAGTATAAAAGTCAATCAAATGTATTATATACGCAGTATATCCACCTTAAAAAGGCAGATACCAACATACTTTCTACTATATTTTCACATTCTTTGACTTGTAATCTGTGTTTTCCTTCGCATAAGCTGAATAAACGTATTTACACCGTGAATTGGTGCATTAAAGTGTATCAGAAAGCAGGAAATCAAGTCTTTGACGCTCCAAATTTCCTTGGGAACAGACCCAGATGCCAGACTTTCACAGTACATACATATATAAAATACATTAGACTACACCATTGGGTTAAACGTACAAACAGTTAAACTCATTAGGGCTGCGATTAATGATTTTTTTCCCTTGTGGATTAATCTGTAGATTGTTCTCAATGACTAGATTAGTTGTCTGGTCTTTAAAAATGTCAGAAAATGCTGAAAAATGTGGAGCAGTGTTTCTCAAAAAGCCCAAGATGACGTCCTCAAACGCCTCGTTTTGTCCATAACTCAAAGATAGTCAGTTTACTGTCACAGAGGAGAGAAGAAACTAGAAAATATTGACATTTAAGAAGCTGCAATCATGCAAGTTTTTCATTGAAATGACTCAAATCAATTATCAAAATAGTTGGTGATTTATTTATAATTAGTTGACAACTAATCGATTTTAATCCATGTTGCATTACAAAATACATTGTGATGAAAGTGAAGGATGTCAAAAAGCCAGCTGAAGTGGACCGGGGTAACTTCTAAACCCTCGTACGACGGTTTCTCTGGTTGATGAATTGCACAAAAGTCACAAAGTTGCACAGAAAAGTGAGGGTGAGACAAATGTAAAAGAAGTCCTAATCACGGTAGAAACCTTCTTTTTTCTCCTCTTTCTTCTTCTTGCAGAACTGAGCTCCGAGGACGAAGACGAGGCCGATGATGATTTGAACAGCGAGTGCACCGAGAGCGTCGATGAAGACGAGTCCAGACTGAGGGTCCGGTCTCTGGCCAACACCGAGGTATGAGTACCTTCTGGATCTGGACGTCTGAATGAAGCTCTGAATGCAAATACTGATGATTGGTCCTGTGTTGTGGTCTAGACCGCCTAAACAGAGACCAAGTCATCACCAAGACCAGAGAGTATTGAGACCAAAGCAAGACCAAGACTTTAAGGGGTTGAGACCGAGACAAGACCAAGACTTTGAGGGGTTGAGACCAAGACAAGACCAGGACAAGACCAAGACTTTTAGGGGTGGAGACCAAAACAAGATTGAGACTTTGAGGGGTTGAAACTGAGTCAAGACCAAGACCAAGGCAGGAAGGGGACAGTTCAAGACCAAGACTTTGAGGGGTTAAGACTTTTTCAAGACCAAGACTTTGAGAAGTTGAGACCAAGATCATAGCAGGAAGGGGCCAAGTCAAGACCAAGACTTTGAGGGGTTGAGACCAAGATGAGACCAAAACTTTGAGGGGTTGAGACCAAGACAAGACCAAGACTTTCAGGGGTGGAGACCAAAACAAGATCGAGACTTTGAGGGGTTGAAACCGAGTCAAGAGTAAGACCAAGGCAGGGAGGGGCCTATTCAAGTCCAAGACTTTGAGGGGTTAAGACTTTGTCAAGACCAAGACTTTAAGGAATTGAGATCAAGTCAAGACCAAGATCAAAGCAGGAAGGGGCCGAGTCAAGACCAAGACTTTGACGGGTTGAGACTGAGTCAAGACCAAGACTTTGAGGGTTTGAGACAAAGTCAAGATCAAGACTTTGAGGGGTTGAGACTGAGTCAAGATCAAGACTTTGAGGGGTTGAGACCGAGTCAAGAGCAAGACTTTGAGGGTTTGAGACAAAGTCAAGATCAAGACTTTGAGGGGTTGAGACCGAGTCAAGACCAAGACTTTGAAGGTTTGAGACAAAGTCAAGATCAAGACTTTGAGGGGTTGAGACTGAGTCAAGGTCAAGACTTTGAGGGGTTGAGACCGAGTCAAGAGCAAGACTTTGAGGGTTTGAGACAAAGTCAAGATCAAGACTTTTAGGGGTTGAGACTGAGTCAAGATCAAGACTTTGAGGGGTTGAGACAGAGTCAAGATCAAGACTTTGAGGGGTTGAGACCGAGTTAAGACCAAGACTTTTAGGGGTTGAGACAGAGTCAAGATCAAGACTTTGAGGGGTTGAGACCGAGTCAAGATCAAGACTTTGAGGGGTTGAGACCGAGTTAAGACCAAGACTTTGAGGGGTTGAGACCGAGTCAAGCCAAGACTTTGAGGGTTGAGACAAAGTCAAGATCAAGACTTTGAGGGGTTGAGACTGAGTCAAGGTCAAGACTTTGAGGGGTTGAGACCGAGTCAAGATCAAGACTTTGAGGGTTTGAGACAAAGTCAAGATCAAGACTTTGAGGGGTTGAGACCGAGTTAAGACCAAGACTTTGAGGGGTTGAGACCGAGTCAAGATCAAGACTTTGAGGGGTTGAGACCGAGTCAAGATCAAGACATTGAGGGGTTGAGACCGAGTTAAGACCAAGACTTTGAGGGGTTGAGACCGAGTCAAGAGCAAGACTTTGAGGGGTTGAGACAGAGTCAAGACCAAGACTTCGAGGGGTTGAGACCGAGTCAAGACCAAGACTTTGAGGGGTTGAGACTGACTGTGTTGGGTTTTTATGACTCACTTCTGTCGACTTCTGTACAAATTTGCACACTGTAAAATCGTTAGTGACACCTCAGGGGCCTCGTAACTAGTAATTCAGAAACAAATCTGCCTGTCTGTCTGTCTGTCTGTCTGTCTGTCTGTCTGTCCTAACAGGGTCGTGGAGGTCCAGGGAAGGCTTGGTCCCAGGATCAGGTGTTTGAGAGGCAGGGACTGATGGAGGTCAAGCAGCTGGTGGAGCAGAAGAGGGCGGTGGAGAGAGAGCTGGGGGAGCTGAAGGCTCAGCTGGAGAAGGCCGGCTTCTCCTCCCTCTCACAGATGAGGTAAGGAACCGCATCGCGTTACCAGACCATGTCAGCAAGTACTGATAGACAGACTAATAGCATTTAATTTAAATCTTTCCATGGGATATGTTAAAAATGAGAATACTTTTTATATGATGCTACACTAATCCATTCAACTTTATCCCTCTGAGGACCAAAGACGTCCAACCGATGTTTGACAAAGCTCCTACTCAAAAAAGTGATATTACAAAATATCATTTCAGACATTTATCTACTATTTTAATCCTATATACCCTAAAGACCAAGGGGAACTCATTTCAAGGACTGAAACCACATAATACAACCAAGACATTCGAGAATTTAAAAAAGCGAACATCAACATTTCAGCTTTTGCTCCAAATGATCTCTTTATTAGCCGAGGAAAAACCCTGGTGAACTTTCGGCCAATTTGAGTTTTTCTCTGCAAGCCCGAAATTTTTGTGTTTTTTTTCCCCTAATTTTAAAAGCTTTTTTTTGACATGTTAGTCACTTTTTTTGACTTTTTTATTGTTGTTGTTTTTATTTTTACATTTGTCACTTTTTTGACATTTTTGTCACTTTTATTGAAAGTTTGTTTACCAATTGTTTTTTCTCCACATGCTATAAAATTGACAAAAAACACAGACATTCAATGACAGTAGTGAACTGATTATCAATGTAACTTGTGAGGAGCGTTGTCATCCACCATCCACATTACATTTTCGGACAATTTGTTTGAAATAAACCCAAATTTCTGATACAGAAACTTTTTGGAAAGGGGTCAAATTAGACCAGAAGACAATAGGAGGGTTAAAGAGATAAATGCCCTCAGACCTCAGAGGGTTAAAGGTGCAATAAGCAGTTATTTGGCCACTAGAGGGCAGCATGTTATTTCTACCTGTACATCTCTCTCTGTCTGTTTTAAAGGAAAGCTCTGTACAGCCTGCAAGCCGAGATCGGAGACTTAAAGCATCGGCTGGCTGGAGGGCTGCAGCCCGACGCCAAACACAGCGCCGGACAGCAGTTGTCGGACGACGAAGACGAGGAGGAAGAGTTGGATGTGACCATAGAAGGGGTGGAGGAGGATGAAGAGGAAATCTCCGAGATGTGGGACGCCTGGGATGGCGAGCTGGGCGAGGAGCAGAGAGCTGACAGACCGGAGACACTCCCCGAGTCCTCTCAGGTACAGCTACAGCAGGGAGTCCTTTGTCCTTTGTCCCTCATGCCATCAGACTGTACTACTCCTCACTCGGGGGGGGGGGACATAGGGTAAAGAGGACAGTACATAGAACACCACACACACCTGGACTCCACACCTGGACTCACACACCTGGACTCACACACCTGGACTCACACACCTGGACTCACACACCTGGACTCACACACCTGGACTCACACACCTAGACTCACACACCTGGACTCACACACCTAGACTCACACACCTGGACTCACATACCTGGACACTTGAACACTTGACTTGACACCTGACACTTGACTGATAATTAATGGTTAAATGTCTTTTTATAGCCAAAGGTTTGATTATTATCATTATTAAGGGTTAATAAAAGGATTAATAAAGAGACGTTTAGGTCTAAGCAGGGAAGCCGCTCCGCAGAAAAGACTTATATGTAACTACCAAGTACATTTACTCCAGTACTGTACTTAAGTACAGATGTTGAGGTAGTTTACCTGAGTCTTTTCTTTTCATGCCACTTTCTACTTCCACTTTGATACCTTTCAGAGAGAAGTATTGTACTTCTTACTCCACTACATTAATCTGACATCTTTAGTAACTAGTTACTTTACAAATTAAGACACATGTAGATCATTAAATCTACAGAGAGTAGGATAGTATTTTTACATTGCGTTATTAGGACTTTTACTTAAGTATAGGATCTAAATACTACTTCCACCGCCAGTTACACATATACAATCAATCCATCTTGAAAGTGTTTTCTTCTTCTCGTCCCCTGCTTGTTGTCCAGGATGTCGTGGACAGCGAGCGTCCTGCCGGTCCGCAGCAGGACGCCGTGTCCTCGCTGGACAGTGTGAAGACGGTCCGTCTGCAGCAGGAGAGCAGAGAGCTGCAGGAGAGGCTGATGGTGTCTGAAGCCACGGTGCAGGCTCAGGCCGAGCAGCTCAAGGACTACAGGGAGCTGCTCAGTGAGTGCACACACCCACCACCCATCACTCATGACTCAAAGCTGTAGTGTGTAACTTGTTGACATTAATGAACGTCTGTTACATACAAGCCATTTCCAGATGAGTTACCACAAAGCCAATTAAGACTGTCAGCTCCTCACAACTCTCTCTGTATTTATCAGTATGACGATGTTCAGAAGATTGTGTCGCCCGGCGACATTCGCGCACAGAAGCTCAAGGGAAGATAATTTCCTCTTCTGAGGGGTCCATCATGTTTTTTAGTCCTTTGTGTCCTCCTTGGCTACTAGCAACTGTGTGTGTGAGTGTGTGTGTGTGTGTGTGTGTGTGTGTGCACAATCACCAAAGGCTTGTGTCATATGGATGCGCCGACAGTGTTGTTGTCATTACTTAGAATTCCTCATGGTGGAGACAAAAACTACGCACTGTAGCTTTAAGTTTTATCTGTTGTGTTAATAACGTGTAATTGCAACTTAAAGGGTCAATTTGTTTTGCGTTTTGCATTAGTGACCAATGTGAACAAAGATCTTTAAAATTGGTCCAGTATTGAGCTAGAAATCTAACTGGCAGCCACGAACCATGCTGCAGTGTAACCTAATGGGACATTTTTTTGTTGTTTTGCAAGAAATTGTAAAAAAATACAAACTTAAGATATGAAAACAAAAATCAAAATCAGTGTTGCCAACGGGGACGTCGTAGAGCGTCCTCTGGTGGACAGACTATGCAACGGCATCACTAACAGGGACGTTGTAGGTGACCATGTACATGCTATAGAAACTACTCAGCTCCGCTATGTGCTGCCTGTTGACTCCGTCTCAGCATTGAGGTAGACGTATGTGGTCGATCTTATTGATAGTGCTGTCGTGCCTGATGTCCCCACTGCTGTCAGTATGTGTCGATGTCTTCACGTTAGATCATCTCTGCATGCGACTGACATGTACGTGTGTGCTCGCCTGCTGCTCCGTTTCTGTGTTGTCCCGTAGGAACTCACTGTAAGCCGATACGCCACACATGTCCGCTACGCTACCTAGATGTGTGAGTGTACTCCACGTCAATCGTACCTTCGCACTCTGTCCCAAGCTCCCGCTGGTTCATCGCCAGAGGAGTCTTTCGCTCCTGACTTCTTGAATATGTCATTGCCTCCACTATCATGTCCCAGATTGAGAGCTTTTCGTCAGTACGCGCACATGGGCACATGAGACTACTCGCGCACATGTACGCCGCACGCTCATCCCAGGACCAGCACGTAGAGATATAGATGATAGCACTATGCTCCTCCCCAGCGAGAGCTGCCATATCTATGCCGACAGGAGAAGACTCTGCCACATGCTCCCTGCATCCTCGCCCAGGGTTGATAACGCCAGGCTGCGAGGACGCACGTCAAAGAGATCCGTCACACATGTTTTCCTCCACCTCTATGTCATGGCCAGCCCAAACAGGAACGATACTTCACAATGTCACCCTTTGCACTTTTATGCTTCATACAGCAGGCACCACTTATAGCTCATGCCACTGCTCCCATCACGTATCAGTCAGGACTGGAGGTCGTACGACGGCTAGATACCTGCTGACGTGACGATGCTGCACTCCACACGCTGCAGAGAGGACCATCGCCACAACAGTGAAGACTTAAAAGAAAGAATAGAGCTCCATCCAATCATGGTCCGGACCCCGCCTACTGCATACACGACCTATACTCAGCATAACGATAAGGGGTGACGTTGCACATACACAATATCTCCTGCTGGCTGGACAGACTATACCAACTCCAATTCACTAACCCCGCCGGACGAGTCTCTGAGGATACGGCACGTCAGAACCTTCTTCACAGTGGACAGTATCTCTGCCACGCTCAGATCGATCTGAACACGAGGAACGTATGGTAGTAGCTGTCGCATCACAGTGCGCCTGCACGATCTCGAGCATAGTAGCAGTGCAGCCAGCCCAGTACAGGTCGTTCAACAGAGCGTTGATCGCGTGCCTTGAACGTATAGCGTCCCCTTGGTGGACAGACATGCAACGCCATCACTAACAGGGACGTTGTAGAGCGTCCTCTGTGGACAGACTATACAACCATCACTACAGGACGTTGTAGAGCGTCCTCTGGTGGACAACTAATGT
>NC_045741.1:5694279-5711134 GCF_008692095.1 Etheostoma spectabile
GACGTGTAGTTTAGTTAGAGCGTCCTCTGGTGGACAGACTATGCACGGCATCACTAACAGTGACGTTGTAGAGCGTCCTCTGGTGGACAGACTATGCAACGCCATCACTAACAGGG
This sequence comes from Etheostoma spectabile, assembly GCF_008692095.1. NCBI lineage: Eukaryota > Metazoa > Chordata > Actinopteri > Perciformes > Percidae > Etheostoma > Etheostoma spectabile. The sequence goes on from NC_045741.1 coordinate 5,694,396, forward strand.
ACGTTGTAGAGCGTCCTCTGGGACAGACTATGCAACGCCATCACTAACAGGGACTTAGTAGAGTCCTCTGGGACAGACTATGCAACGCCATCACTAACAGGACGTTGTAGAGCGTCCTCTGGTGGACATGTGCAACGCCATCACTAACAGGGACGTTGTGAGCGTCCTCTGGTGGACAGACTATGCAACGCCATCACTAACAGGGACGTTGTAGAGCGTCCTCTGGTGGACAGACTATACAACACATCACTAACAGGGACGTTGTAGAGCGTCTCTGGTGGACAGGACTATGCAACGCCATCAAACAGGACGTTGTAGAGCGCTTCTTGTGGACAGACTATGCAACCCATCATAACAGGGACGTTGTAGGCGTGTCTGGTGGACAGACTATACAACGCCATCACTACACGGGAAGTTGTAGAGCGTCCTTGGTGGACAAGATATGCAACGCATCACTAACAGGCGTTGTAGAGCGCCTCTGGTGGAAGACTATGCAACGCCACACTAACAGGGACGTTGTAGAGGTCCTCTGGTGGACAGACTTGCAACGCCATCACTACAGGGACTTGTTAGAGCTCCTCTGTGGAGGGACAGATATGCAACACCACACTAACAGGGAGTTGTAGAGCGTCCTTGGTGGACAGACATGCCGCCATCACTACAGGGACGTTGTAGAGACGTCCTCTGTGGGACAGACTATGCAAAAGCTACATCAACAGGGACGTTGTGAGGTCTCTGGTGGACAGACTATGAACGCCATCCACTACGGGACGTTGTAGGAGGTCCTCTGGTGGACAGGACTATGCAACGCACATCACTAACAGGGACGTTGTAGAGCGTCCTCTGGTGGACAGACATGCAACGCTCCACTAACAGGGGACGTTGTAGAGCCTCCTCTGGTGGACAGGACTATGAACGCATCACTAAGGGACGTTGTAGAGCGTCCTCTGTGGACCAGACTATAGAACAGATACACTAACAGGGACGTTGTAGAGCGTCCTGGTGGACAGACTATGTACGCCATCAACGGGACGTTGTAGAGCGTCCTTGGTGGACAGACTATGAACGCCAACATAACAGGGAGTTGTAGAGCGTCCTCTGGTGGACAGACTAGAGCAACGCCATCAATAACAGGGACGTTGTAGAAGCGTCTCGTGTGGGACAGACTAGCAACAGCTACACTACAGGGACGTTGTAAGGTCCTCTGGTGGACAGACTATGTAAGCCCATCACGTGACGGGGACGTTGTAGAGCGTCCTCTGTGACAGACTATGCAAACCAACTCACAGGGACGTTGTAGAGCGTCCGCTGGGGACAGACTATGCACACGCCATCACTAACAGGGACGGTTGTAGAGCGTCCTCTGGTGACAGATAGAAACGCCATCACTGACGGGGGAGGTTTGAGCGCCTCCTCTGGGGACAGACTATGCAACAACATCACCAACAGGGAACGTTGTAGGACGGTCCTACTGGTGGACAGACTATGCAACGCCATCACACAACAGGGACGTTGTGAGCGTCCTATTGGTGGACAGACTGTGCAACACCAACGATCATGTGGACCATGGTTTATTTTTTTTTTTAAAATAATCATTTATCAGAATCATTTATTTTAATTTAAATTGTTATCGGCATTATATTAGTCACAGACAGCAAAACAACGTGGCAAAGTAGGGTCCAGATTGGAAAAATGAAGTACCTTTTATTTATTTGGCAAATATAAGTCAAACAAATTCATAATCTAAGATACTTGCGATGAATGCCAGTGAGCTACGTATAGAGGCAGTCTGAGTGAGATGAAGCGTCTTTCTGCTTCTTCTGTGTCTGGCAGCGGAGACAGCCGTGCCGCAGCAGGACAGTAAGCAGATCCAGGTGGACTGCAGGACGGGCTACGAGACTGCGGTCGCAGTGAGAACGAGGGCCGGAGAGGGGAAGACACCAGACAAGCCAGGTATGTGTCTTAGGTCCCAGTAGGTCACTTAGATCTCAGGGTGTCCCAGGTATGTGTCTCAGGTTTCTGGTGTCCCAGGGATGTGTCTCCTTCTCTGGTGTTACAGGAGTGTCTCCGGTCTTAGTGTCCCGGTGTGTCTTAGGTCTAGGTGGTCCAGGTATGTGTTTAGGTCTACAGGTGTCCAGGTATGTGTCTCAGTCTGGTGTCCCAGGTGTGTTACAGACCGTCTGCTCTGCAGGACAGCCTCTGACTGTTTAATCGAATGGACTATGTTTAAATGTTACTACATACAGAGAGCAAAGGAAACCAAGTATTTGGTTCTTTGGACTTAAAGTTAATTATCCAAAACATACATATCAACACATTTCTGGAACAGCAGCTAGGGCACGTGGGTATTGTAGTAGCATAATACAAACTGAGGGAAGCAAAGAACAGCTCTGCATCATTAACAGATTTCGCTGTTCACATCTCATCATCTTCTTTACAAATCAAGAGAAATACACTTTATACTACGTACTAGACATACCTCTTTAATTCCATGTTTTTTTATTTGAGGTTTTACTTAATGATTTGATCACTTTCACCTTTTGTTATCAGTGTTTAATCCTATTCATGTGATGGTATGGTGAGTGGGACCCAAAGCAGAGATGAGGGGCAGGCAGGAGCAAGGTGCCACGGGGGTTTATCAAACACAAAGTCCAAGGAGAACACACAGGGAGCAAAACTAAACAGCAAAATACAAACATACCAAAGGGCCAGGGAAGAGGCGAGACCAAACCAAGGCAGTGAAAACTCAGGGGGGGGACTGGTAACAAATGTCAAAAACTTCAGTCAGGAAGAGGCACGGCTGGGAACACAGACACGAGAGGACAAAACGATCTGAGAAGACCAGGAACCACTGAGGTTAAATACAAGAGGTACGATGGAGCAGGTGATACGGCAGGCGGGAACCGCAGACACATACCATACACAGCTTGCGCAAGACGACAGACAGGAACCAGACTATCACACTAAAACAGGAAGCCCCAAAAATTAATACCTTAGAATAGGGTAAAGACCCAGACCTTACGCTCCCTCCCCAAGGCCCCGTGAGTGGCTGTGAGGCCTGCCTTTACCTCCAGGTCAGGCTACACCTTAACCCAACACCACACCACCCCGATGCACTGAGGTGGGGTTAATCCCCCACAACTCCACACTCCCTCCATGCCCAGTGATGTGCTGTGAGGCCTGCCTTTTAACTCCAGGGCTACAGGCCTCCACTCTAACCCCAAAACGATGAAACGGGTGGGTTAATCCCCCCAACCCTCACACTCCACTCCCAAGCCAGGTCCAGTGAGTGGCTGTGAGGCCTTGCCTTATGACCCCAAGGCTAATGCCTTCACTCAAAGCCCCAAAACGATGAAATGAGGGTGGGTTCCAACATCCCACAAACCCCACACTCCCTCCCAAGGCAGTAAGTGGTTCTAAGTCTGGCTGATGACCTCCAGGTGGGGTAACCTCCAGCACCCCATGCTCCCTCCCAAGCCCGTAAGTGTCTGTCAGTCTGGCCTTTGATCTCCAGATAAAGGCCTCCACTCTAAGTCCAGTACATGCACGGAGGCTGGGTAACATGATGGTAGCACCATCACACTTATCCCAAGGTCAATAAGTGGCTCTAACTCGCTGATGACTCCAGGGCCACAGGGCCTCCACTATAAGTCCGCGTTACATGCACTGAGCTTGGGTAACCTGCCTCCCAAGACACAAGACATACTACCTACCACAAAAAACCGGAGGGGACACTAGACAGAAAACCCGAGGAGCACGACGGGACCATACAACAAACAAAGATCTACCAAATCATACAATTATTACTTACTGTTATTAGCTCCACATATTTGAAAGTAACAAAAAAAATAGGTTTTTTTAACACTTAAAATGTGAACAGGTCAAATTGAAATCTTTGAGTGTCTGTAAAAAAGGAGGGATTTCTAAAATGTGATAAAGGGTAACCGTTTTTTTATGTAAATTCCCTATTTTCAATGTTTTTGTGTTAAGTGGGCTGATGGGAACAACAGTCTTGTGGGGTGTCCAGTTTTAAACGGTCGTTGCAGTCGGTCAGGGAGAAACGAGCTACAATATTAGTTATTGGGCCGATGGTCCAGCTTGTATTTACCTCACAGAAATGCTTGTTGTTTATGACTGTTTATTACTGGAGTCTGGTGGGTGTAGCGGACACAATTTGCTTGTTGTTAGTTATAAAAAAAGATCTACTCTTTAGAAAAGGTGAAACACCTCTATAATCTCTTCCATTATGTTGTCAGACACTAGAAATAGTTCTGAGTCTGTCAGTGGCAAAACAAGCACTTTTGTGGAGGTAAATACAGCTGGACAGGACCCTATTACATCACATGGTGGCTTGTTTTGTTTTTGCTGACTACAGCAATGTCAGTTTCAAACTGGACCAATGTCAAAGGTTCGCTCTATTTGCACAAGAACAACAGAAAATGTCTGTTTGTTGTGTACATGAAAAAGGAACGTGTGTTCTCCATAAAGGATATTTAACCTCTTTAAAGCGGCCTATATCAAACTGATGAATGTGTGTTCCCTGGCAGAGTTTGACGACCTGGAGATGTGCACCTCCATGGACTGTGGTTCCCAGTGGTGGCCCGCCAACCCAGCAGCACTGCACTAACTAAAGGTATTATAAAGCAGTTAAAAAAGGTGTAAGGACATGGGTAAAGGAGAAACATTTCATCATTATTATTAGGGTCTGAGCGCGACAGCACAAAGGCCCTATGAAACGGAAGAAATCATCATTACATCATTGTCCGGCAAATTATTGTCTTTTCAAGGGGCTTAACATACTCAAAAGCTCACCAAAAATTGGCGGTTGTATCAGGTCCGGGAAGATGTATGTATTTCAAGGGTTTCGGGAATGGCGTCACAAAATGGCTAGCCAGCGCCCTCTACAAAAATGTAGCCCCTGCAGTACGCTTAACGTGGACTACCGAAACTTGGTACACATATGTAGCATGCAAGATGTACAAAAAAGCGTCGAGCCGAGCCATGGCCTAAACCCAACAAGAAGTCCGCCATTTTGAATTGAAAGTCAGAATTAGGCGCGATGGCCATTTCCACATGTCGTACTTTAACTCTAACTCCTCCTAGAGATTTCATCCGATCAACTTCAAATTTGGTCGTGTCATCTCAAGACTTTAAAGATGGAAAGTTATTAAAAGGACCCTTTCACCATAGGGCATGGCCGTGGCGGGGCGGCCATTTGTTGCGTTTCGCCAATCGAACAGGAAGTGGGTGTAACTTGGAGTGTACGTTGTCCAATTGGTTCGAAACCTTTCATAGTCATCTTGATGCAGAGTCTTGTAAGGTGTCTGAATCAGCATAGCATCCCTTTCCTTGGCCTATTTGCTCCGCCCCATAGCTTTAGACACGCCCTTAGTAACAATTAACCCCTGTTTTCTACACTCACTGTGTGAGGGTCATTGAACTCAGAAGGGTTCTTTCATGGTGATGACTTGCTCCGCCATATGCTTTAGCACGCCCCTTTGATAACTATTGGCCAACCTAGCTTGTACACTATTGTGTGAGGTTTAGAACTCAGCAGGGGAGTTCCTTTTCATTGTTGACAATTTGTTGGTGTCTGAGTGCCGCACAAATGACAGGTTTGCCCATGCCCGCAGAGGACGCAGGGCCAGTCACGCATGCTTGCAGTTTAGTTATTATTATTTTATTTATTGTCTTATTATTGTAAATTTTGATTTGTTTTTAGGTACTTTTGCCTGCTTTTCTGTTTTTTTAAATTGTCAGAAAAACCTTTATATCAATCACTATAGGAACCCCCCAGGCCTCGGTGACGGAGACGAGATGTCCTCCCTCCAGCGCCTGGTGGAGGACCTCGATCCCAGCTGTCCCGGTCCCAGACGGTGATAGCGGCTTCAGAGCCGCCTGCGCTCCATCTCCACCTCCAGCGACCACGCACCCTCCACCCCTCGCAAGGTCAACTGGTCCTTCCAGGCGTCGGAGGAACGAGAGGGCTGGCAGTCGTTGAGAGGGGTCCCCTGGCGTCGCCTGTCAACCCCACCCGACAGGGGCCTGCAGGAGCTGGCGTACCCGCGTGGACGCTTGAGGACCAGCTGAGGGAAAGGAGGCAACAAGTCCATCAAGGAGGACGGTAAGTCTGCCACCTGGCCGGGGTGAGTGACGGGGAAACGCAATTTCCTTCATTTTCTTATTTTTTCAACATGAGACTCTTTTATGTTCCATATACAAACTCTAACACAAACATGATGTTTCTTTATATCTAATCTATATGATATATATCTATATTTATAGTGTGAGATGACAACTTCTGAAACTAACCACTACTGTCTTACTGCTCCTTACTGCGACAATCACTTTACCAAGTCACTGTTACTTGGCCTCTTTTAGTTTGCCTGAGTGTGCGATATAGCTTTTACAAAGAATTTCAATTTTCATTTTTTTTTATTTCTTTTATTCTTTTATTTTATTATTATTTATCTTATTTTAGATTTTCCTTTGTACAGTATGTGTGATATGTGTTTGTTGTGTGGTTGTCTTGCTACTGGATGCTCTAAAACTGTCTCTGTTGTTCTGTCTGTCTGTCTGTCTGTGGACACTTTAGATGTTTATTATAAGCCAGTAAAGTACAAGACATATCAGTTTTAGTAACCATTTTCGTAACAGTACATACAAACGATTTGCCATAATTGAGCTCAAGCATTACAGATACTGGTGCTGAGTATCCGGGACAGGGTCTCAGAGTCTCACTGACCGTCTCAGCGTCTCCACTGACCATATCTGTCTCACTGACCGTCTCAGCGTCCCATGACCATCTCTGTCTCACTGACCCATCTCTGTCTCACTGACCCATCACTGCTCACTGACCCGGCTCGTTCACTGACTCCATCGTCTCACTGACCGGCTCTGTCTCACTGACCCGGCTCTGTCCCAGATCCGTTATCACTGCAGGCGTTAGCCGTCACTTTCTACAGAATCAGTCCTGGCAATCAAGCAGAACCACAGCGTTTTTAGTAAGTCAGATGACAGTCGGGGGGGGGGGGATTAACAAACACAGCACTGGGAACACCATGTCCCATTTATCAGAGGGACCAACTGGAGCTAGAGTCAGACAGAGGGTCTGTTGCCAGGATACGTACAGCATGGAATTTCCCTGGTCAAAGGTGCATTCAGTAACAAACATGTTAAATATGAAAGAAAACAGTAAATATACAGCAGGGCTGTAGTCAAGACACCTTAGTCCCGACCAGGACTAGTCAAGTCCAATCAAGACCGAGTCCAAAGAGGTTCAAGTCCAAGGACAAGGCCATAAAGGGTTTGAGTCCGAGTCAAGACTGAGTTCAAAGAGGTTCAAGCCAGACAAGGCAAGTCCAAAGAGGTTTGAGTCAAGATAAGACCTAGTCCAAAAGGTTCAAGTCCAAGACAAGAACCGAGTCCAAAAGGTTTGAGTCCGAGTCAAGACTGAGTTCCAAGAGGTTTGAGTCCAGACAAGACCGAGTCAAAGAGTTCAAGTCCCAAGACAAGACCTAGTCCAAAAAGGTTGAGTCCAAGACAAGGCCAAGTCAAAGAGGTGAGTCCAAGATAAGACGATCTAGCCAAAAAGGTTTGAGTCAAGACAAGACGAGGTCCAAAGAGGTCAAGTCCAAGACAACGAGATCCAAGACAAGACCAGGTCCAAAGAGGTGTTTGAGTCCGAGTAAAAACCGAGTCAGGACAGAATAAAGGTCTTATGCATGACAAGTTCAAGACAATCATTTGGGTTTCCCTTTCCCTCCAAATATTATAAACATAATAAAGACACTGGACTCGGTCCAGACCAAAAGCCATTTGGGAAGACAGTGTACTTCGTTATACACCAACTGATGTAGAGTCTTTTTAGTGTTATGTTGTTCTCACAGATCGTCTTAATAACTACACGTAAACACCACTTTTCTCTCTTCTTTCTCTCTGCAGTAAGTGCGATTACCCTGATCCAGGCTCAGGCACGGAGCTTGTCCCACCTGCGCAGCGGCTGGAGGGGGGTCGGGGCGGTTGCGCATCTCACGCAGCACCTGGCGACACCACCAAGGCCTTCGAGGAGCTGCTGGGCAACCGACCTCGACTGACTAAGGGCCAGAGTTCAGGGGAGCTGGCTCAGAGCGGCGCTTTGGCCCAGCGCGTCGCGCCAAGGATTTGAGGACGTGAGTCTTCTGGTTTTAGTAACTTCAGGGTCGTGTGCAGCCGTGAAATCCCAAGTGACAGTTCCATTAGTAGGCTGTCTGATGGATTCAAAGTGTATTAACCCTTGTGTTGTCTCCGGGGTCAAAAAACGGACAAAATCTGACAATTTTGTCCCTTTTTCAGACATTTTTTTAAATTTGAACCAACATCACCTTACTAGTTTTACACTACTTTTTGGAATCCATGGTTATAACCCTCCTTTATTTAGAATATCACCTAATATTTGACGTTAAAAAGCAGAATATTAATTATTTGACTAGTATTAGGATCAGAGGAATGCAGATAAGTTTAGTACGGAATGAAAGTGATCATTGTATTGCAGAGAGTGGTGTAAGAATCCAATCCATATTTTGATGGTAATTTTGTACAAAACAAACTCATATTTTAGGATAAAGGCTTTTTTTAAAGGGGGTAAATGTGACCCGAGAAACAGGGGTAAATGTAAAAGGCTGCACAATAAATTGTTTATCATCGCATCATCGCAACATCAACTTGTCAATGAACTCATTGCGGAAGGAGCGCCTCCCCCAAAATCGCTCCCATAGGTCGTTAGTACAAGCAGCAATTACGACCTAAATTAGGTTTCTAGTGAGCCCCCTATAGTGGCTGTAGTAGTTATAACAAGGGAAGTGCTGCAAATGCGTAGTGCTTTAAGACTGCATAGTATCTGATCTCCAGGGGGACTCCTAAAGCGCTTATACCTGAGTCTCAGCAGGGGGACTCTTAAAGCTGCATTATACTGATCTCCTGCAGGGGGGACTCCTTAAGCTGCATTTACCTGATCCAAGCAGGGGGGACTCCTTAAAGTGCATTCTATCGATCTCCTGCAGGGGGGACTCCTAAAGCTGCATTATACTGATCGTCAAGCAGGGGGGACTCCTTAAAGCTGCATAGATCTGAGCTCCTGCAGGGGGACTCCTTAAGCTGCATATACCTGATCTCAAGAGGGGGGGACTCCTTAAAGTGCATTATACCTGATCTCAGCAGGGGGGACTCCTTAAAGCTGCATACTATCTGATTCAAGCAGGGGGACTCACTTAAAGCTGCATATCGATCTCAAGCAGGGGGGACTCCTTAAGCTGCATATATCTGATCTCCTAGCAGGGTGGGACTCCTTAAAGAGTGAAAAAACGATTATACCTGATCTCAGCAGGCGGGGGGACTCCTTAAAGCTGCATTACCTGATCTCCAGCAGGGGGGGCTACGTAAGCTGCTTATACATGATCTCCAGCAGGGGGGACCACTTAAAGATGCATTATATGATCTAAGAAGGGGGACTCCTAAAGCTGCATTATACCTGATCTCCAGAAGGGGGGGGACTCTTCAAGCTGCATTATACTGATTCCAGCAGGGGGACTTAAGCTGCATTATACTGATCCAGCAGGGGGGACTCTTAAGTGCATTATATATGATCTCCAGCAGGGGAGGGGGACTCCTTAAAGCTGTGATTATACCTGATCTCCACGCGGGGGGACTCCTTAAAGCTGCATTATAACTGATCTCCAGCAGGGGGACTCCTTAAGCTGCATTATATCTGATCTCCGCAGGGGGGGACTCCTTTAAACTGCATTATTACCTGATCTCCAGCAGGTGTTGGGGGACTACTTCAAGCGCAGTATACTGATCTCCAGCAGGGGGACTCCTTAAAGCTGCATTATACCTGATTCCAGCAGGGGGGACTCTTAAGCTGCATTATATTGCTCTCCAGCAGGGGGGAACCTTAAAGCTGCGATTATACCTGATCTCCAGCAGGTGGGGGACTCCCAAGCTGCAATACTGATCTCCAGCAGGGGGGAATCCTTAAGCCTGCATATACTGATATCCGCAGGGGGGGGAATCCTTACTGAGCTGCATTAATATGTGATCTCCAGAGGGGGTGGGACTACTTAAAAGTGCATTATACTATCTCCCCAGGTGGGGGCTGACTCCTTAACTGACCTGAGATCATCAGTAGAAAACTGCAATCCTAAATGTTAATTACCATTCTTTTGTGTTCATAAGAAATATTGGAAAGTATTTCATGTGTTGAATTCAACAAAGCAATTAGCAGAATACTGAAACGCAGCGAAACTGAGTACGCATTCATATCTGTTTATATATTCGTTATATGTTATTCAACAAGTTATCGCTATTTTCCTACTACGAGCAGCTCTAATTCAATTCATGAAACAGAAGTATTATTATGTCTCCACAGAGAGCATGCCGAAGATCAGATGAGGAAAACAGAGCTGCTCGCCATCCGGTCAGTGCTCATATACCTCTGTGTGTGCGTGGTGTTGTGTGTGGTGTGTGTGTGTGTGTGTGCGTAGTGTGTAGGTGTGTGTGTACGTGTGTGTGTGTGGCGTCGCGTAGCAGTGGCGTTGTGCCTCTGTGCATTGTGTGTGTGTGTGGTTATGTGTGTATGTGTATGTCTGTTGTGTGTGTGTGTGTGCGCGTGTCTGTGTGTGTGTGTGTGTGTGTGTGGTGCGTGTGTTTGTGGTGTTGTGTTGTGTGTGTGTGCGTGGTCTTGGTGTGTGTTGAGAGTGTGTGTGTGCGCGTGTCTGTGGGGTGGTGGTGTGTGTGTGTGTGGTGTGTGTGTGTGTGTGTGTGTGTTGTTGTGGGTGAGAGTGATGAGTGTGTGTGTGTGCGCGCGGTCGTGCTCTGTGTATGTCTGTGTGTGTTGTGTGTGTGGGGTCTGTATGTGCATCCGTGTGTGGGTGATCCGTGTGTGTGTTATCTGTGTGTGTGTGTGTGTGTGTGTGTGTGTGTTGTGTGTGTTTGTGTGTGTAGTCTGGCGTGTGTGTGTCGGAGTGTGTGTGTGTGTGTTGTGTCCTGTGTGTGTGTCCCAGTTGTTTTCTGTAACAGCAGGCTCGATGTCGGTTCCATGGAAAGTATGGTGTGTGTGATGCTCGGCCCAGGGCAGAATATCTGATGCATTGATGATGTCACAGATAATCAACGACGAGAGCTGATTGGTTCATAATGACACGCGTCTGAGACAAATATTATTAGGAAACGAGAGACATGTGGTCTGCATCACGACAAATACACTTACCGTAGCTGATAAATAAATCAGAAAAAAGGGGGGTTAGTCCAAAAGACGGATTTCTGTGCTAACTGGTGATCTTATGTCCGTGCCACGCTCCATTTTTCTGGATTCTTCTACTGTCTGTCTTCAAACCAAGTCGAGTCTTGTTTCCAGCTGGCAGGACGTCTCTTTGGGCCCTTTAGCAACTCTTAAATAGCCGCTTGACATCACTGCGTACAAAACCACAGAGTCCCTGCGGGCAGAGCACCCCCCCCCCCCGGGCCATGCACACGCCAACTCATTATTTATTTACACGGCGGTCAGCGACGCCCGAGCGAGGACTTCAACTGTTCGGCGATGGTTACTAATTAAGCAAGAGAGAGAGAGAGAGAAGACGAGAGAGAGAGAGAGAGAGAGAGATGATGGAGAGACAGAAGAATGAGAAAGACAAGGCAACAGCACAATTGAGACAGGACAACGTTACACAAGAGGACCACAAAAGTCCGTAGTCCTTCTGAAAAACCATTAAACAATCTTACTTTGTTTAGTATCAGATATATAATATTCATAATAGTTACTGTCTCTATTTGATAAATCATTTCATTTAGAAGTACACTCTTCATTGCGTCCCCTATTTGGAATGACAATTTACACTCTGTGGTTATTACACCCACACTACACACATGCCGAAATACACACAGGTCTATTTTCATGCACTGCTGGAGAGAGTCCCTGTGGATTATCATAAAACCGATAATAACTCAAGTTGTAACTTGAGACTACCTTCCCCAAGATTGTCCTGTTGTGCCAGTTCGTGATACCCCTCATGTCTCTCCCCTTCAGACCCTATGTTTTAGAGGAACGTTACCTTTCGTCGCCTTGGGACCGTTCTTCTCACTGATTAGCCGAGCTACGCTGCCTTGCGTGTCGTTTTTGACACTACCATTCACCACTTTTCTTTAAGTGTTACCCTTCGAGTCCTCGCTTTCTCTGTCCTTCTCTGTCTCTTCGGGTAAAACCCCCAAACCTACCAACCCTAACCCCCTAATCCAACCCTAACCCACTTGAGACTACCTTCACCCTAATTGTGCATGTTAGTGCTGCCTTTCGTGTCTACTTAAGACCCGTCTTTGCACGATTTCGATCGTTCGGACATCTACGCATCACACTTTTTCTTAAAGTTGTTACCTTCAGGGAGTCTGTCTTTTCTCTGTCTTTCTGTATAAAACCCTAAACCTAACCCTAACCACCCTTGAGATACTTTCACACTAATTAGGTCAGTTAGTGTCTCCTTTGATCCCCCTCAGTGTTTCTACCTTCACGACTCTATTTTAGAGCGTTACCTTTCGGCTCCTCGGTACTCCTTCTTCACACTGATTAAGCCGATCTAGCGCTGCCTTTCGTGTCTGTTTTCGACACTACATGTCACACTTTTTTTCTTTAAAGTGCTACCCTTCAAGTCTGTCTTTCTCCGACATAAAACGCCGAAACCCTAACCCAAAACAAAACAGACCAGCGCTCATGAGCGTCTTGACACTACATGTTTAACTGGGGACAAAAGACGGACAAACCATGAATTTTAAATGTATAGAAGTATATTTAGTACAATTATAAAAGTAACAACGCCATCACTAACAGGGACGTTGTAGAGCGTCCTCTGTGGGACAGACTATGCAACAGCTACACTAACAGGGACGTTGTAGAGCGTCCTCTGGTGGACAGACTATGTAACGCCATCACTAACGGAACGTTGTAGAGCGCCTCTGGTGGACGACGCAAGCCATCACTACAGGGACTTGTAATACCTCTGGTGGACAGACTATGCAACGCCATCACTAACAGGACGAGTTGTGAGCGTCCTCTGTACAGGACAGACTATGCAACGCCATACAGCTAACGAGTGACGACATATGTCATCGCGCAGCTGTCCCTGTAGACAGCCAATATGGTGCATCATGCTCCAGGGTCGACTGGGACACGTGTGGCGCAGCAGGGGTATTAGTTTTATGTTGGTGTTATCTGGTTTCTCAGTGGGCGACATGCCTCCTGGTTCGGACCTCAAGACTATGGACACAGCACGGCCAGAATCACTGACACAGGGCACATGGTCTCCCTTTAGACGCTTGTCAGCCTCTTGTGGAGAACGTCAGATGCATGATAGAGCAATCGCCATCACATCAACCGGACTTTGTATGAGCGTCCTTGGGGGGGCAGGTGTTCGGGTGAGCAGGCATGGCATAGGCAAGGCAGAAAATAACTCGCATGCCCTAAGGGCATTGCGGACTGTGGTGTAGGAGAAACGTCCTCGTGCTGACATAACTATGCAATGCTCATGTCACTACCAGGAGAGCGTAAGGGTGGGACTGTGAGTGCTAAGATGGCACTGTCCTCTGCAAGACGCGGGGCAGTGACTCAATGCAAGGCCGCTATAAGTACTCGGTCGTCCGGTCGCTATAGCTGTGTACACATCTCACTATTTTTGCACCACGGGTCTCCTGGTGGTGGTGGTGTGTGGTGGTCGGGGGGTGGTGTGCACCATGGTGTTGGGGTGTTTGTTGTGTGACTTGTGTCTGGGGGGGGGGGGGTGCGTTCGGGTTCTGGTCGTGTGCTGAGAGTGGGTGTAGTAGGGCGAAATTATTAATGAGAGCATAAAACATAAAAATGTAATAGGAAGTTGAAACCACAACGCGCACTATTTTCGTGGGTTAGTGTGGTAGGCGTGGGGGGGGTCGAAATGTGGGTGTGGTTGTAAGTTTGGTCGTAAATGTTGTTGGCTGTTCGGGGTGTTGCTTCCGTGGGGTGTGTGGGTTGTGGGCCTTAGTGGTGGTGTTTTTTCTGTATTGTTTGTTGTATGTTTGGTTCTTGGGTGGGGCTTGTTGTCGGGGCCACGGGTTAATAGTGGTGTTGCTCTCGGTCATGGGGGCAGCGATAGCAATGTTCAGGTTCCCGTGTATGGGGGGGAGGGGCGGGGGGCCGTTACCCGGGCAGGAAGGCTACACGCACGCGGACCGGAGCCGAGGCGGGGTGCGTGTCCGCGACTGGTGTGTGGCGGAGGGCGTGTCTTTGGGAGGATCGACTGGGGATGGAGTCCTTACACGTCGGGACTTTCGCGAGCGCGGGCGTAACACATCTGGCGGTAGACCTGTGGCATCTCTGAGTTTGCTGGTGCCGTTGCGGGCTATCTCGGTCTTGCAATTGCAATTAGGAATCGGGATGCCCTCGGTATCGTAGGCGGTCCAGACGCGTTCACCCCTGTAGCCATCGCACCAAGGTTTGGCCTCGAGTACGTACTTCGCTATGCCCATCAGGTGAGGTTGGGAGCAGATGGTTGAGCATCTCGACCATGTGTAGGGGAATGTAGAGCGTGGTGCGACGAGCGTCATAACAGGAGGCAAGCATCCAATGTATCTTTGGCAAAGGTGCTCTTATTCTCACTCCATAGTCTGGGGCTATATCCATGAGTCTAATTGGTATTGCTAATTGGGGGGGGGGGAAAAATTAATACGAGAAGGGTTGCGTATTCTTTGCGATGTGGACAAAGGCTATTTATAGCAGGGAAATAGGGGGGGTATGGGGGGAGATGATTATTAACCAGGCTTTTGATATACGGTGAACTCCGTTCATAGTGGTTTAAGCAGGAAGATCTGGCGAAAGCCCCATTGTAGCGAGGCGTATAGGGGAGGCGCTCTGACCGGCACTCCAGATTCAACAGTGGCACCCATCTTCGTTCTCTGTTTGGATGGAAGCGTGACATATCGCTGGCGATTATACGGGAGTTTACAATGGCTGACTCTTCGATCTAGCCAATTGCAACCACTCGACAACAAAGATGCTCGTACATCGCAGGTCTGCTTAGTTGCTTAGCGGGTTTAACTCCACGGCATGGGCTGGTCTCCCGATTCGCCTCTCCGTCACCAGGTCTCCACTCTTTGTCCATTGCAGGAGCTGTGGGAATTCCGCTCTGACGAGTGCACCAACCACTAGGCGATGGGTACCTGTCTACGCTGGGACACGGCACACCATCTGCTGCAACGGGGCACAGCACTATCAGTAGCGTATCGTAGAGGGTCCAGTCTTCAGGTCCTGACAGCCCAAATAGGATAGTCAGTGGTCTTCACATCCATCACACTCCATTCAAGAACTACACACCTACGTTTTTGTACTGTGAATAGAGCGGGAAAAAAATCCCTTTATTATGGGCGGCGTTTTCACTAAAAAAGCAGCAATGCTATGTGGGGGATTAGCTTATTGGCTAACGGATTGCGAAGCCCGTAACTACTCTATACGGATACTGCACATATAGCTGGCCTTCTGTACAGTGAACAGCTGTAGGACTGTGGTGTTGGTGGTGTCTCTCGTTAGCCGGTGTAATCGTTCAGGCACGGGGGGGTCATCATAAACTGTAAATGATTGGTTAGTTATATATCTGTTTCTTCGAGGCTGAAGCGCGCGGGTCGTGCCACGTGGGGTATCGCTGTGGTTGGTCGTGTGCTTTTATACATCTACATGACACTGCACATCATCCGGGTGGCAAAACACAGCTACAATAGGCACAGCTTGCTCATCAGACATACAGGGCCGCACTATAACAAGAGGGTGTTCTGTCCCCTGGGGGGCGTTCAGGGTGCAGCGTATAACCGCACACTCACATAACAGGGCAGGCAACACGGCACACAGCACCTGCTCTCAGGCAGGCAAATACAGGCCTGTCTTGGAGCGCCGCTGGGTCACACACGACTGCTAGGGCCAGGGCAGCTTCAATCTGGCGATCGTACATGGAAGCAAGTACAAGACTCAACGGCGCAGCATCCACCTGTGGGCACGTGAGCACTGTGCTCGACATCTACCGATCCACCGTGCTCATCAGATACCAACAATCAGGGGCGACGCATCGACCGCAGCTATTCGCCTTCCGTTCAGCGGCGTTGGTCATAGGCATGATACACACCTCGCACGATCACAGTAGTACCCCTACGAGATTATTGTGTTATAGGCCTTTAGTGTTTGGACGAACTGGTTAATTTTGGACAGCAGTATGCGCCGGTCGGGGGCGGACATCGGATACAGGCACAGCAGGGCGGCACGAGTCGCTAGTGAAGCCCCCGGGGCAGGGAGGAGTGGTGTTTCGGCATCAGTCGTGCATGGACCGCACAGTGGGGCACGCCCATCGTACAGTCAACCTGCGTCATTCTGGCAGAATACACACTCAAACACCACATCTACCTCTAAGTGACTACAGGTTCTACACCACACGGGTGGAGGCTTCTCGTGATCCATATGAAACACTGGGGGTGGGACTCACTGTACTAGGTGCTGGGTCTACACAATTCCTGCCATGGCAATCCCACCCCACTCTTTAACCAAGACCCGGAGTAACAGCACTCGGGGTGGTGGGGTGGGGGGGGGGGTGGGTCTCTCATATACTGGCAGTAAGGGACACTGATACAACCTGCTCATTGGTGCATGATACCACAGGTCGTAGGGGGGGCGTTCGTACAGCCGCTTCTTGGGGGTACACATT
>NC_045741.1:5711159-5713177 GCF_008692095.1 Etheostoma spectabile
GTACACTAACAGGGACGTTGTAGAGCGCCTCTGGTGGACAGAATATGTAACGCCATCACTGACGGGACGTTGTAGAGCGTCCTTGGTGGACAGACTATGCAACGCCATCACTACAGGGACGTTTAGAGCGTCCTCTGGTGGACAGACTATGCAACGCCATCACTAACAGGGACGTTGTAGAGCGTCCTCGGTGGGCAGACTATGCAAGCTACACTAACAGGGACGTTGTAGAGGTATTCTGGTGGACAGGACTATGAAGCCATCACTACGGGACGTTGTAGAGCGTCCTCTGGTGGCAGACTATGCAACGCCATCACTAACAGGGACGTTGTAGAGCGTCCTCTGGTGGACAGACTATGCAACGCCATCACTAACAGGGACGTGTAGAGTGCCTTGGTGGACAGACTATGTAACGCCATCACTACGGACGTTGTAGAGCCTCCTCTGGTGGACAGACTATGCAACACCATCACAACAGGGACGTTGTAGAGGCTTCTATGGTGGACTAGGACTAGCAACGCCATCACCAACAGGGACGTTGTAGAGCGTCCTCTGGTGGACAGACTGTGCAACACCAACGATCATGTGGACCATGGTTTTATTTTTATTTTTTAAATAATCATTTATCAGAATCATTTATTTTAATTTAAATTGTTATCGGCCATTATATTAGTCACTTAGACACAAAAAACGTGGCAAAGTAGGGTCCAGATTGGAAAAAATGAAGTTACCCTTTTAATTTATTTGGCAAAATAAGTCAAACAAACATATCAATAATCTAAGATACTTGCGATGAATGCCAGTGACGTCATCTGCAGACAGTCTGACGTGAAAGCGTCTTTCTGCTTCTTCTGTGTCTGTGCAGCGGAGACAGCCGTGCAGCAGGACAGTAAGCAGATCCAGGTGGACCTGCAGGACCTGGGCTACGAGACCTGCGGTCGCAGTGAGAACGAGGCCGAGAGGGAAGACACCAGCAGCCCAGGTATGTGTCTTATGTGTCCCAGGTATGTGTCTTAGATCTCAGGTGTCCCAGGTATGTGTCTCAGGTTTCTGGTGTCCCAGGTATGTGTCTCCGTTCTCTGGTGTTACAGGTATGTGTCTCCGGTCTTAGGTGTCCCAGGTGTGTGTCTTAGGTCTCAGGTGTCCCAGGTATGTGTCTTAGGTCTCAGGTGTCCCAGGTATGTGTCTCCAGTCTCAGGTGTCCCAGGTGTGTTACAGACCGTCTGCTCTGCAGGACAGCCTCTGGACTGTTTAATGCATCTGAAGACTATGTTTTAAATGTTATCTACATACAGAGAGCAAAGGAAACCAAAGTATTTGGTTCTTTGGACTTAAAGTTATATTATCCAAAACATACAATATCAACACATTTCCTGGAAACAGCAGCTAGGGCAGCTGGGTATTGTAGTAGCATAATACAAACACTAGAGGGAAGCAAAGAACAGCTCTGCATCATTAACAGATTTAGCTGTTCACATCTCATCAATCTTCTTTTACAAATCAAGAGAAATACACATTTTAATACTACGTACTAGACATACTCTTTAATTCCATTTTTTTTATTTTGACTGGTTTTACTTAATGTGATTTGATCACTTTCACCTTTTGTTATCAGTGTTTAATCCTATTCATGTGATGGTATGGTGAAGTGAGGACCCAAAAGCAGAGATGAGGAGGCAGGCAGGAGCAGGTGCACGGGGGTTTATTCAACACAAAGTCCAAGGAGAACACAGGGAGCAAAACTAAACAGCAAAATACAAAAATACCAAAGGGTCCAGGGAAGAAGGCGAGACAAAAACCAAGGCAGTGAAAACTCAGGGGGGAGACTCGGGTAACAAATGTCAAAAACTTCAGTCAGGAAGAGGCACGGCTGGGAACAAAGACACGAGACGGACAAAACGATCTGATAGAAGACCAAGGGAACACTGAGGTTAAATACAAGAGGTAACGAGGAGCAGGTGATACGTCAGGCGGGACAACCAGACAGACAAACGTAAAGCTTGGCAAGACGAGACAGA
>NC_045741.1:5713187-5713890 GCF_008692095.1 Etheostoma spectabile
AGACTATCAACATAAAACAGGAAGCCCCAAAATAATACACTTAGAATAGGTTAACATGACCCAGCACCCTTACGCTCCCTCCCAAGGCCCAGTGAGTGGCTGTGAGGCCTGCCTTTTACCTCCAGGGCTACAGGCCTCCACTCTAACCCCCAAAACGATGCACTGAGGGTGGGTTAACATCCCCCACAACCCTCACACTCCCTCCCAAGGCCCAGTGAGTGGCTGTGAGGCCTGCCTTTTACCTCCAGGGCTACAGGCCTCCACTCTAAGCCCCAAAACGATGAACTGAGGGTGGGTTAACATCCCCCACAACCCTCACACTCCCTCCCAAGGTCCAGTGAGTGGCTGTGAGGCCTGCCTTTGACCTCCAAGGCTAATGGCCTTCACTC
This sequence comes from Etheostoma spectabile, assembly GCF_008692095.1. Taxonomy (NCBI): domain Eukaryota; kingdom Metazoa; phylum Chordata; class Actinopteri; order Perciformes; family Percidae; genus Etheostoma; species Etheostoma spectabile. Next base: position 5,713,577 of record NC_045741.1, read on the forward strand.
AAAGCCCCAAAACGATGAACTGAGGGTGGGTTAACATCCCCCACAACCCTCACACTCCCTCCCAAGGCCCAGTAAGTGGTTCTAAGTCTGGCTGATGACCTCCAGGCTGGGTTAACACCCTCCAGCACCCCCATGCTCCCTCCCAAGGCCCTGTAAGTGTCTGTCAGTCTGGCCTTTGATCTCCAGGAATAAAGGCCTCCACTCTAAGTCCCAGTTACATGCACTGAGGCTGGGTTAACATGCTGGAGCACCATCACACTTACTCCCAAGGTCCAATAAGTGGCTCTAACTCTGGCTGATGACCTCCAGGGCCA
>NC_045741.1:5713900-5714542 GCF_008692095.1 Etheostoma spectabile
CTATAAGTCCCAGTTACATGCACTGAAGCTTGGTTAACATGCTCCACAAGACACAAGACATACTACCTACACAAAACCGGGGAGGACACTAAGACAGAAACCCGAGGAGACAAGACGGGACCCAAAAACAAACAAAGAATCTACCAAATCATCACAATTCATTACATACTGTTATAGCTCCAACATATTTGAAAGTAAACAAAAAAAATAGTTTTTTTAACACTTAAAATGTGAACAGGGTCAAATTGAAATCTTTGAGTGTCTGTAAAAAAAGGAGGGATTTCTAAAAGTGTCATTAAAGGGTAACCGTTTTTTTATGTAAATTCCCTATTTTCCAATGTTTTTGTGTCTAAGTGGCTGATGGGAACAACAGTCTTTGGCAGTGGTCCAGTTTTAAACAAGGTCGTTGCAGTCGGCAGCGGAGAAACGAGCTACAATATTAGTTAATTGGGCGATGGTCCAGCTTGTATTTACCTTCACAGAAATGCTTGTTTTATGACTGTTTATTTACATGGAGTCTGGTGGGTTTAGCGGACACAATTTTGCTTGTTTTTATGTTTAAAAAAAAGATCTTACTCTTTAAGAAAAGGGAAAACCTCCTTAATAATCCTTTCCATTATGTTGTCAGACACTTAGAATATT
>NC_045741.1:5714552-5723162 GCF_008692095.1 Etheostoma spectabile
TGTCAGTGGCAAAACAAGCACTTTTGTGGAGGTAAATACAAGCTGGACAGTCACCCTATTACATCACATGGTAGCTTGTTTTGTTTTTGCTGACTACAGCAATGTCATTTCAAACTGGACCAATGTCAAAGGTCGCTCTATTTGCACAAGCAACAACAGAAAATGTCTGTTTGTTGTGTACATGAAAAAGGAACGTTGTTTCTCCATAAAGTAGTATTTATACCTCTTTAAAGCGGCCTATATCAAACTGATGAATGTGTGTTCCCTGGCAGAGTTTGACGACCTGGAGATGTGCACCTCCCTGGACTGTGGTTCCCAGTGGTGGCCCGCCAACACCAGCAGCAGCTGCACCTCAACTAAAGGTATTTTATAAAGCAGTTAAAAATCGGATGTAAGGACATGGGTTAAAAGGAGAAACATTTCATCATTATTATTAGGGTCTGAGCGCAGACAGCAACAAAGGCCCTATTGAAACGGAAGAAATCATCATTACATCATTGTCCGGCAAATTAATTGTCTTTTCAAGGGGCTTAACATACTCAAAAGCTCACCAAAAATTGGCGGTTGTATCAGTCCCGGTGAAGATGTATGTATTTCAAGGGTTTCGGGAATAGGCGCACAAAATGGCTAGCCAGCGCCCTCTACAAAACAATGTAGCCCCTGCAGTACGCTTAACGTGGACTACCGAAACTTGGTACACATATGTAGCATGCAAAGATGTACAAAAAGCGTCATCGGAGCCATGGCCTAAACCCAACAAGAAGTCCGCCATTTTGAATTGAAAGTTCAGAATTAGCGCGATTTTGGCCATTTCCACATGTCGTACTTTAACTCTAACTCCTCCTAGAGATTTCATCCGATCAACTTCAAATTTGGTCCGTGTCATCTCAAGACGTTAAAGATGAAAAGTTATTAAAAGAGCACCTTTTCACCATAGGGCATGGCCGTGGCGGGGCGGCCATTTTGTGCGTTTCGCCAATCGAAACAGGAAGTGGGTGTAACTTGAGTGTACGTTGTCCAATTGGTTCGAAACCTTTCAATAGTCATCTTTTGATGCAGAGTCTTGTGTAAGGTGTCATTGAACTCAGCATAGCATTCCCTTTTCCTTGGTCATGATTTGCTCCGCCCCATATGCTTTAGACACGCCCCTTTAGTAACAATTAACCCCTGTTTTCTACACTACTGTGTGAGGTTTCATTGAACTCAGCAAGGAGTTCCCTTTTCATTGGTGATGACTTGCTCCGCCCCATATGCTTTAGCCACGCCCCTTTGATAACTATTGGCCCCCTAGCTTGTACACTATTGTGTGAGGTTTCATTGAACTCAGCAGGGAGTTCCCTTTTCATTGTTGACAATTTGTGGTGTCTGAGTGCCGCACAAATGCACGGTGCCCAATGCCCGCAGAGGAGCGAGGGCCCGTCCAACGCTGCTTGCAGCTTTAATTATTATTATTATTATTTATTGTCTTATTATTTGTAAATTTTGATTTGTTTTTTTAGGTTACTTTTGCCTGCTTTTTCTGTTTTTTTAACTTGTCAGAAACAAACACTTTATATCAATCACTATAGGAACCCCCCAGGGCTCCGGTGACGGAGACGAGATGTCCTCCCTCCAGCGCCTGGTGGAGGACCTCCGCTCCCAGCTGTCCCGGTCCCAGACGGTGATCCGCGGCCTTCAGAGCCGCCTGCGCTCCATCTCCACCTCCAGCGACCACGCACCCTCCACCCCTCGCAAGGTCAACTGGTCCTTCCAGGCGTCGGAGGACGACGAGGGCTGGCAGTCGTCTGACGGGGGTCCCCTGGCGTCGCCCTGTCACCCCCACCCGAACAGGGGCCTGCAGGAGCTGGCGTCCCGCGTGGACGCCTTGGAGGACCAGCTGAGGAAAGGAGGCAACAAGTCCATCAAGGAGGACGTAAAGTCTGCCACCTGGCCGGGGTGAGTGACGGGGAAACGCAATTTCCTTTCATTTTCTTATTTTTTCAACATGAGACTCTTTTATGTTTCCATATACAAACTCTACACAGACAACTGATGTTTCTTTATATCTATATATCTATATGTATATATATCTATATTTATAGTGTGAATTGTACAACTTCTGAAACTAACCACTTACTGTCTTACTGCTCATTACTGCAGACACTCACTTTACAAGTCACTGTTACTGTGTCCTCTTCTTAAGTTTAGCCTTGAGTGTCTGAAGATAGCTTTTACAAAGAATTTCAATTTTCAATTTTTTTTTTATTATTCTTTTTTATTCTTTTTATTTTATTATTATTATTTTATCTTATTTTAGATTTTCCTTATGTACAGTATGTGTGATATATGTGTTTGTTGTGTTATGGTTGTCTTGCTACTGGATGCCTAAAACTGTCTCTGTCTGTCTGTCTGTCTGTCTGTCTGTCTGGACACTTTAAGATGTTTATTATAAGCCAGTAAAAGTACAAGACATATTCAGTTTTAATAGTAACATTTTCTAACAGTACAATACAAACGATTTGCCATAATTGAGCTCAAGCATTCACAGATACTGGTGCGATGCATCCGGGACAGGGTCTCAGAGTCTCACTGACCCGTCTCAGCGTCTCACTGACCCATCTCTGTCTCACTGACCCGTCTCAGCGTCCCACTGACCCATCTCTGTCTCACTGACCCATCTCTGTCTCACTGACCCATCACTGTCTCACTGACCCGGCTCTGTCTCACTGACCCATCTCTGTCTCACTGACCCGGCTCTGTCTCACTGACCCGGCTCTGTCCCAGGATCCGTTAATCACTGCAGGCGTTAGCCGTCACTTTCTATCAGAATCAGTCCTTGGCAATCAAGCAGAACCACAGACGTTTTTATGTAAAGTCAGATGACAGTCGGGGGGGGGGGGATTAACAAACACCAGACTGGGAACACCATGTCCCATTTATCATGAGGGACCAAACTGGAGCTAGAGTCAGAATCAGAGGGTGTGTTGCCAGGATACGTACACGCATGTGGACTTTCCCTTGGTCAAAGGTGCATTCATTAACAAACATGTTAAATATGAAAGAAACAGTAAATATACAGCAGGGCTGTAGTCAAGACCACCTTAGTCCCAGACCAGGACTAGTCAAGTCCAAGTCAAGACCGAGTCCAAAGAGGTTCAAGTCCAAGACAAGGCCAAGTCCAAAGAGGTTTGAGTCCGAGTCAAGACTGAGTTCAAAGAGGTTCAAGTCCAAGACAAGGCCAAGTCCAAAGAGGTTTGAGTCCAAGATAAGACCTAGTCCAAAAAGGTTCAAGTCCAAGACAAGACCGAGTCCAAAAAGGTTTGAGTCCGAGTCAAGACTGAGTTCAAAGAGGTTTGAGTCCAAGACAAGACCGAGTCCAAAGAGGTTCAAGTCCAAGACAAGACCGAGTCCAAAAAGGTTTGAGTCCAAGACAAGGCCAAGTCCAAAGAGGTTTGAGTCCAAGATAAGACTTAGTCCAAAAAGGTTTGAGTCCAAGACAAGACCGAGTCCAAAGAGGTTCAAGTCCAAGACAAGACCGAGTCCAAGACAAGACCAGGTCCAAAGAGGTTTGAGTCCGAGTAAAAACCGAGTCCAGGACAGAATAAAGGTCTTATGCATGACAGTATCAAGACAATCATTTTGGGTTTCCCTTTCCCTCCAATATTATTATCAACATAATAAAGACACCTGGACTCGGTCCAGACCAAAAGCCATATTGGGCAAGACCAGTGTACTTCGTTCATACCACCACTGATGTAGAGTCCTTTTTAGTGTTCATGTTGTCTCACAGATCGTCTTAATAACTACACGTAACACCACTTTCTCTTCTTCTTTTCTCTCTGCAGTAAGTTCGATACCCTGATCCAGGCTCAGGCCCGGGAGCTGTCCCACCTGCGCCAGCGGCTGAGGGAGGGTCGGGGCGTGTGCAGCATCCTCACGCAGCACCTGGGCGACACCACCAAGGCCTTCGAGGAGCTGCTGAGGGCCAACGACATCGACTACTACATGGGCCAGAGCTTCAGGGAGCAGCTGGCTCAGAGCGGCGCTTTGGCCCAGCGAGTCGCCGCCAAGATTAGCGGACGTGAGTCTTCTGGTTTTAGTAACTTCAGGGTCGTGTGCAGCCGTGAAATCCCAAGTGACAGGTTCCATTAGTAGGCTGTCTGATGGATTCAAAGTGTATTTAACCCTTGTGTTGTCCTCCCGGGTCAAAAACGGACAAAATCTGACAATTTTGTCCCTTTTTCAGACATTTTTTTAAATTTGAACCAACATCACCTTACTAGTTTTACACTACTTTTTGGAATCCATGGTTAATAACCCTCCTTTATTTAGAATTATACCTAATATTTGACGTAAAAAAGCAGAAATTATTAATTATTTTGACTAGTAGTTAGGATCAGAGGAACATGCAGATAAGTTTAGTACGGAATGAAAGTGATCAGTTGTATTTGCAGAGAGTGTTGTAAGGAATCCAATCCATATTTTGTGGTAATTTTGTTAAAAACAAACTCATATTTTAGATAAAGGCTTTTTTTAAAGTGGTTAAATTTGACCCGAGGACAACAGGAGGGTTAAATGTAAAAGGCTGCACAATAAATTGTTTTATCATCAGCATCATCGCAACATCAACTTGTTCAATGAACTCATTGCGGAAGGAGCCGGCCCTCCTCCAAAATCGCTCCCATAGGTCGTTAGTACAAGCAGCAATTACGACCTAAATTAAGGTTTCTAGTGACGCCGCCCTCTAGTGGCCGTAGTAGTTATAACAAGGGAAGTGCTGCAAATGCGTAAGTGCTTTAAAGCTGCATTATATCTGATCTCCTGCAGGGGGGGATCTTCCTTAAATCGCTCAAGCTTGCATTATAATAATACCTAGATCTCCACGCGGGGTGGGGGCCTTCCGATATTAGTAATAATCGAGGGAAAATGACAAAAGGAAGGTAAGAAGAAGGCTAGGGGGGATGGGGATCAAGAGAGAAGTGAAGAGTGTGGAGTCCGGATCAATTAATCCAGCAGAAAGGGGAGCGCGCAAGAGGAAAAAGAAGATAAGGGGAGAGAAGACGAAGCCGGAGAAGCGTGAGGGGTGAGGATACAGTAGAAGAGAGAGTGATCGTGGCTGCTAAGAGAGAGAGAGAAGACTAGGCAGCGGCGATGCTCTGTGGTAGAGCGAGGGGGGGAGAGATCTGCATTAATAATCCGAGTATCTCCTGCATGGGGACTCCTTTAAGCGCATTATATCTATCTCCTGCAGGGGGACTCCTTAAAGCTGCATTATACCTGATCTCTCAGAGGGGGACGTCCTAAAGCTGCATTATACGATCTCCGCAGGGGGCTACCTTAAAGAGCTGCAATTTACCTGATCTCACATCAGGGGACCCTTAAAGCTGCATTATACCTGATCCTCAGGGGGGACCCTTAAAGCTGCATTATACTGATCTCAAGCAGGGGGGACTCCTTAAAGCTGCATATATCTGTCTCACCAGGGGGACTCCTTAAGCTGCATTATAACTGATCTCCTGCAGGGGGACTCCTTAAAGCTGCATTATACCTGATCTCTAGCAGGGGGGGACTCCTAAAGCTGCATTATACCTGATCTCCAGCAGGGACTCCTTAAAGCTGCATTATACCTGATCTCCACAGGGGGGACTCCTTAAAGCGCATTATCTGATCTCCAGCGGGGGGACTCCTTAAAGCTGCTATATCCTGACTCCAGCAGGGGGGCTCCTTAAGCTGCATTATACCTGATCTCCAGCAGGGGGACTCCTCAAGCTGCATTATACCTGATCTCCAGCAGGGGGACTCCTTAAAGCTGCATTATATCTGATCTCCAGCAGGGGGGGACTCCTTAAGCTGCATTATACCTGATCTCCCAGCAGGGGGACCCTTAAAGCTGCATTATACCTGATTCCACAGGGGGGACTCCTTAAAGCTGCATTATATCTTGATCCTCCCGCAGGGGGACTCCTTAAAGCTGCATTATACCTGATCTCCAGCAGGGGGGACTCCTTCAAAGCTGCAATATACCTATCTCCAGCAGGGGGGACTCCTTAAAGCGCCTTATACCTAGCTCCAGCAGGGTGGTCCTTAAGCTGCATTATACTGATCTCCACAGGGGGGACTCCTAAGCTGCATTATACCTGTTCCAGCAGGGGGGGACTCCTTCAAGCTGCATTTACCTGATCTCCCCAGGGGGGACTCCTTAAAGCCATTATACTGATCTCCACAGGGGCTCCTTAAAGCTGATTGATCTAGAGTGACTCCTTAAAGCTGTATATCGATCTCCAGCAGGGGGGGGAGACTCCTTAAAGCTGACCTGAGATCATCAGTAGAAAACTGCAATCCTAAATGTTAATACCATTCTCTTTGTTGTTCATAAGAAATATTGGAAAGTATTTCAGTTTTGTTAATTCAACAAGCAATTAGCAGAATACTGAACGCAGCAGAACTGAGTACGCATTCATATCTGTTTATATATCGTTATTATGTTATTCAACAATGTTATCGCATATTTTCCTCCTATCGAGCAGCTCTAATTCAATTCATGAAAACAGAAGATATTATTATGTCTCCCACAGGAGATCATGCCGAAGATCCAGATGAGAAAACAGAGCTGCTCGCCATCCGGTCAGTGCTCATCTACCTCTGTGTGTGCGGGTGTGTGTGTGTGTGTGTGTGTGTGTGGGTGTGTGCTGGTTATGTGTGGTACGTGTGTGGTGTGTGGTGCGCGCAGTGTCTTGCGTCTGGCATCTGTGCATTTGTGTTTGTGTGTGTGTATTGTGCATCTGTGTATGTCTGTTGTGTGTGTGTTGTGTGCGCGTTCTGTGTGTGTGTGTGTGTGTGTGTGCGTGTCTTGTGTGTGTGTGTTTGTGTGTGTGTGTGGTGCGTGTGTCTTTGGTGTGTGTGTGTGAAAGAGTGTGTTGTGCGCGTGTCTGTGGTGTGTGTGTGGTGTGTGTGGTTGTGTGTGTTTTTTGTGTGTGTGTGTGTGTGTGTGGGATGAGAGTGTGTGTGTGGCGCGTGTCGCATCTGTGTATTCTGTTGTGTGTGTGTGTGGGTGTCTGGGCATCGTGTGTGGTGCATCCGTGTGTGTGTAATCGTGTGTGGTGTGTGTGTGGTGGTGTGTTGTGTGTGTGTGTATGTCTGTCGTGTGTGTGTCTGCGTGTGTGTGTGTGTGTTTGTGTCCCTGTGTGTGTGTCCCAGTTGTTTTCTGTAACAGCAGGCTCGATGTCGGTCCATGGAAAGTATTGGTGTGTGTGATGCTCCGGCCTCAGGGCAGAATCATCTGATGCATCTGATGATGTCACAGCATAATCAACGACAGAGCTGATTGGTTCATTAATGAACGCGCTGGAGACACATCTATAGGAACCGAGAGACATGTGGTCTGCATCACGACAAATACACTTCCGTAGCTGATAAATAAATCCAGAAAAAAGGTTAGGGTTAGTCAAAAGACGGATTTCTGTGCTAACTGGTGATCTTAATGTCCTGTGCCACGCTCCATTTTCTGGATTCTTCTACTCGTCCTGTCTTCCAAACCAAGTCGAGTCTTGTTTCCAGCTGGCAGGACGTCTCTTTGGGCCCTTTAGCAACTTCTTAAATCAGCCGCTCTGACATCACTGCGTTACAAAACCACAGAGTCCTGCGGGGCAGAGCCCCCCCCCCCCCACCGCCATGCAAACCTCCAACTCATTATTTATTTTACCAGCGGCGGTCAGCTGACGTCCGAGCGAGGACTTCTAACTGTCCGGTCGATTGGTTAGCTAATTAAGCAGAGAGAGAGAGAGAGAGAGAGAGAGAGAGAGAGAGAGAGAGAGATGATGGAGAGACAGAAGAAGAGAAAGACAATGCAACAGCACAAGTGAGATCAGGACAAACGGTTACACAAGAGGAACAAAAAAGTCCGTAGTCCTTCTGAAAAACCATTAAACAATCATTCTTTGTTTGAGTCATCAGATATTAATATTATTTAAAATTAGTTCTGTATCTAATTTTATACAATCATTTCATTTAGAATTTACACTCTTCATTGGTCCCCTATGTGGAAATTACAATTTACACTCTGTTGTTATTACACACACTACACACAGGCCTGAACTACACACAGGTCTATTCATGCACTGATGGAGAGATGTCCTGTGGATCTATCATAAAACAGATAAAACTCAAGTGTAAACTTGAGACTACCTTCCCACTAATTAGTCCATGTTAGTGCTCCTTTCATGATCCCCCTCAGTGTCTCTACCCTTCACGACTCTATTTTTAGAGACGTTACCTTTCGTCTCCTCGGACTCTTCTTCTCACTAATTAAGCCGATCTAGCGCTGCCTTTCGTGTCTGTTTTTGACACTACACATTCACACTTTTTCTTTAAAGTGTTACCCTTCGAGTCTCTCTTTCTCTGTCCTTCTCTGTCTTTCTCTGTATAACCCCCTAACCCCAACCCTAACCCCTAATCCTAACCCTAACCCACTTGAGACTACCTTCACCCTAATTAGTCCATGTTAGTGCTGCCTTTCGTGTCTACTTAACGACCGTCTTTGCACGATTTTCAGATCTTTCGACACTACGCAGTCACACTTTTTCTTTAAAGTGTTACCCTTCGAGTCTGTCTTTCTCTGTCTTTCTCTGTATA
>NC_045741.1:5723172-5723299 GCF_008692095.1 Etheostoma spectabile
CCCTAACCCTAACCCACTTGAGACTACTTTCACACTAATTAGTCCATGTTAGTGCTCCTTTCGTGATCCCCCTCAGTGTTTCTACCCTTCACGACTCTATTTTTAGAGACGTTACCTTTCGTCTCCT
>NC_045741.1:5723309-5734182 GCF_008692095.1 Etheostoma spectabile
TCTTCTTCACACTGATTAAGCCGATCTAGCGCTGCCTTTCGTGTCTGTTTTCGACACTACACATTCACACTTTTTTCTTTAAAGTGCTACCCTTCAAGTCTGTCTTTCTCAGCATAAAACCCTAAACCCTAACCCTAAAAAAAAACAGACCAGCGCTCTGAGCGCTTGACATCTACATTTTTAAACTGTGGACAAAAGACGGAACAAACCATGAATTTAAATGTATATGAAGTATATTTATTCCATTATAAAAGTAAACAAAAACATTGCTCTAAACCAATGTTTCCCGAACTTAGGGTCGGGACCCAAAATGGGTCGCAGACCCGTTTTATTGGGTCTAAAATGCAGAGTAAAATGCATATTGATCAGATTCTTTTGGGGTTTTTCTCTCTCTCTCTTCTCTTATCCTAGGAGGGGATGAGAACATGAGTTGAGAAAGGGGTGAGACACAGAAAGGAGAATAGAGACCTTTTTCCTGTTTTTGTTTACTTTTATAGTGGAATAAATATACTTCATATATATTTAAATTCATGGTTTGTTCCGTCTTTTGTCCACAGTTTAAAGATGTAGATGTTACAATGATTCATGGTGTATTTTTGTAAATTTGGGTCCCAGGCGGAGACACCAAATTTCTCCTTTTTGCGTCTTGAGCTGAAAAAGTTTGGGAAACCACTGCGCTAAACTATCCACAGACTTCAACTCAAACCCTTCCCGTTGGGACTCTTTCTGATTGGTGCAAACACAGCTCGGGCTGTTTTTAGGGCGACAGCTGGGAGCTCAGCTGGTGGCCGTCTCTTCTGGATGAGCGCTGAATGTTCTGGATGTTCAGTCGCTGGGAACGCAACACATTTCAGTCTGCTTTAACAACACGAGTCGTTCCCGGGTGAGACGGCAGGAGGCAGATGACCTAAAAGGTGGAGAAGATGAGACCGACCGTGTGAAATAAACAGGGTCTTTAAGAGCTAAGAGATGGACCTTCAGGATGGATGGCTGTCAGAGAGGGAGAGAGAGAGAGTTTGGGAGAGACAGAGAGAAGGAGGGGGTTAAAAGGGAGAGAGAAGAGAAGGAAAGAGAGAGGGGGAGAGAGAGGGATGGAGGGAGGGAGCGAAAGGGAAACAGAGATAGAGAGAGGGGGAGAGAATGGGATACAGAAAGACAGAGAGGCAGGGAGAGACAGATAGAGAGGGGGAGAGAATGGGATACAGAAAGACAGAGAGGGAGGGAGAGACAGATAGAGAGGGGGAGAGAATGGGATACAGAAAGAGAGAGAGGGAGGGATAGACAGATAGAGAGGGGGAGAGAATGGGATACAGAAAGAGAGAGAGGGAGGGGGTGAAAGGGAGAAAAAAGAGAGGGAGAGAGATTGAGAGAGACAGAGAGAAGGAGGGGGGTTAAAAGGGAGAGAGACGAGAGGGATGAAGAGAGAGAGAGAAACAGGGAGAACAAGAGAGAGAAAGGGAGGGGGGTGAAAGGGAGAGAGAAGAGAGGGATAAAGAGAGAGAGAGAGAGAGAGAGAGAGAGAGAGAGAGAGAGAACGGCCTGCAGTAATCTAACATCACGTTGTTGCAGCGCAGATGGCCGACCAGATGTGATACAGAGAATTATTGAGTATGTTTCTGCGACAGCCATCTCATTTAGACTCTGTGTGTGTGTGTGTGTGTGTGTGTGTGTGTGTGTGTTGTGTGTGTGTGTGTGCGTCGTATGTGTGTGTGTGTGTGTGTGTGTGTGTGTGTGTTGTGTGTGTGTGTGTGTGTATTAATCCATGCATAAACTTAATTCACACTCAGACTGTGGGACATATTGTACGTGATGCACACAATCAAGTGGCGATAACACACGACCGGCTGTCTCCATCCAGAAAAATAAAAATGAAATTAATTAAATTAAATTAAAATTTGTGTTCAAAGAAATAGGACACAGCTTAGATTGTTATTTTTATTAGGACATCAACAACATTTTGTTCCACAACAACAACAACAACGTGTAACAACTAAAGCCAGATTAACATCTTTATGTTCAGGCACTTAATGGATTTAGGAGAAGATGAGAGTCTGGTATGTTATTTTAATGTATTTAATACAGGGACAGTGCATATTAATGGACATTTCTGATTTAGCCAAAAGGCTATTTTTCATCTCCAGTCCCTAGACAGACTGTAACAAGCCACCTTAAATAAGTAAAACTACAAGTTTACATGACAACATAACAATTGAAATATATTATACACTGGGTAAGAAGTACTTTATTAAATTTATATGGTCTTATTGTCTTTTTTGACCGTTCAACAGGTGCATGTTCATTAATTGCTTCATTGAACGAGCACTGTTGTTTAAAACTCTTTACAATGAGTTTACAATCTCCAAAGTTATTTTAGATTTTTTAAAATGTATATCTTCAAAATACAGTGTTTTAACAAAGGGGGCGTTTAGTTTTTTGGTGAGTTTATAAGAACGGCAAATGGTACGAGACACTGAGAAGTCATCTTTAGTTGGAAAAAAAATGGAAAAAAGGCACAAAAAAGACCCAAAATCCAACACTTTAAATAGTGATAACGTTAACCCCTGAACGCACCTGTGCCACGCGCTTCACGCCGTGGGATTAGATCGTTAAAACAGGGCCATTTATGTGTTAAACAGGATTGATTAGCAAATGTTTTCATGACGTTATGTGGATGGATGTCTGCGTTCAGCGGGATTGGGGCTGCGCTGACGGCGTAATGCTGCCGGGGCTTTTGCTGCCTGCGTTGCTCGGGGGCGTGTTGACATGGGCTCTAATCAGGTTAAGTTATTAAGACCTACTGTGGGAAGGGAAATGGGTCATGAGCAGCTAAGCACAGAGGGGAGGAGAGAGGGAGAGAGAGAGAGAGAGAGAGAGAGAGAGGGAGGGAAAACGTGAGGGAAGGACATAGCTCAGAGGAGAGCATCAGTTTGCTTCAGTGTATCCGGAGCAACACTCCTCTGGTCTGTATTATGCAAGATTTACTCCTCAGAAACCTGGATTTTTGTGTTGTAAACCGTATATTGTAGCCTACAAATAAATCAGCCTGGACTTGAATTCCTCTGCTATTCCCGGATTATCACTTCTGGGATATCCTGCAAAGCTCAACCTGGACGTAAAGTTTTCGTCTGGTGAGAAGCTTCGTCTTCTTCTTCGTCCAACGTTGGGACATATATTTTTTTTTTGTTGCATTTTTATAACAAATCCTGAGAAGAAGAGCGTCACGTATTGACGAGTGGAGAGGACGCGTGTGTGTCTCTGCAGGTGGACAGAAGAAGAAGTGCTGCTTAGTGGATGGTCGTTCATTCAGCTTCTGTTTCTCTCTTTCTCTGACGGCCATCACAAAAGCCCCCCCCCCCCCCCCAGTATCCGGCATCTCAATCTCGTACGCACTTCCCTCTCCCTTTTCTGTTACTCCTCCGCCCCCCCCCCCCCAGGGCTGCTGATGCTGATGCAGGGGTTGCTGGTGGGATAGATTGTGTCCAGAGTTATCAGCTTTCCTTTCAGGCTGCTTTTCAAGACGTCAGTGCAACACAAAAACACTGTTTTGGAAGCAGAGACGGGACACAGTGAAAAGAGACAAAAAAAGCTAAATTTAGCAGAGATGCTAACCAGAGAGAGAGAAAAGGACACGCAAAGTGCATGTGCCACTTTCCTCAGGCAGTTGAGATAGTGCTTGGTTCACAACGGAGCTAATTTTAACACTATTTTTTTTCTTCTATTTTCAGCATTTCAATTAAATCACATGCTGCTGGGGTAAAATACCCAAGCAGTGATTTTATCTGACACTCAGAATACAATTTTCTTGATGTATGTTGGCGGCTGTACAAGAGTCAAGAGTTAAGAGTCAGTTTATTTACTTTATTGCCATGTGACTAAGTTGCCAGGAAGTAGTTGTTGTTTGCTCATTAAAACAACAACAACAAAGCTTTCATAGACAGACAGACCATAACTGTTAAAAACACCTAAAGACACAAAGTTAAGACCCATCAAACCATCTGTCTGTTGGATCTACATTTCAACATTTGGACGTCATCCGGTTGAGGTCTTTAAGTCTTCAGTGGGAAGCAGGGCTGTAGTCAAGACCAGGACTAGTTGAGTCCAAGATAAGGCCGAGTCCAAAAAGGTTTGACTCTGAGTCAAGACCGTATCAGGAGAGAATAAAGATCTTATGCAAGACAGTATCAAGACACTCATTTTGGGTTTCACTTTCCCTCCAATATTAATATCAACATAATAAAGACACCTGGACTCGGTCCAGACCAGAAGCCAAATTGGGCAAGACCAGTGGCCGAGACCGAGACAAGTCCGAGTCCAGATACTAGCAAGTCTGAGACAAGTTCGAGGCCATAGAAAAACGGTCTTGAGTCCAAGACCGGACTCGAGTACTACAGCCCTGGTGGGAAGCATCAATAAGTGATTGTCCAGCTTCTGTCTGCACCCTCCGCATTCTCGTCTTCGTATCTTTAGAGTCTCATTCGGGATCAATTTGGGATCACTCGGGATCAATTTGGGATCATTCGGGATCTATTTGGGATCTATTTGGGATCTATTTGGGATCTATTTGGGTTACCACCTGTGGTCCCAGCCCATACAGTCCCTGGATCTGTGTTGGGAAGACAGTCCCGGGAATAAGTCTCCACCGGGAAACCCCAAACTTAATCCGAGGATCGGCTCTGCTTTTCCCGTCATCGCTCACCCGAGCCGTCTCCATCCATTCCTTCATCCCTTGCTCACACTCTTCCTCTCCACCGTACCTGGTACCCCACACGGTCTGGGGGGGTCGGGACCTCCGCCGCTAGGCCAATGAGCCGCGCTCGGTCGTCCCCGGAGACACAAACGGCAACGGAGGACATCAACAACGACAGAGGACTCTGAGAGAGAGAGACAGAGAGAGAGGACACAGAGAGAGAGAGGACACAGAGGAGGGATGGTCAGTCAGTAGCCCCATGCAAAGGGCCGTGGACCCGGGTCAGGGTAAGCGGGCTCTCATGGCTCCTCTGTGGAAGGCGATGCTGTCTAAAAGCAGCCCCCTGTACCGAGACTCCCTGTTCTCCTTCTCCCTGTGGGAGTGGAGGGCTCAGGAGAGGGAGCTGCTGCTGCTGAAGAGACTCACCGACAGGGAGAGGACGGCGCTGTTCGCACAACTGCAAAAGTAAGACGTGCAAACACAGGCGGGGGGGGAGGACGACGACTCGGAGGCTTTTAAAAACGACATTATGACAGACTACATGGTCATGTGACGTGTGTTGTCAGATGTGTTGTCAGGGAGTTTGGCTGCTGGAGCTAAAACTCTTGTGTGGAGCGAGATCGTTCTTGTCTCAAAACACTGCTTAAAAATACAAAATTAAAAAGTCATAGTGTAGATGTAGCCTACAGAAAAGGAGGTTGCTGTGCAGGTTACAACTGGTTGCCCCCTGACAACCGTGGGACAGAACAAGAACAAGAAAATACAAGAAGTAAGAAGGGACATTTGGAAAGAGACGGAAAAGTACTGTAGTGTGTGTGTGTGTGTGTGTGTGTGTGTGTGTGTGTGTGTGTGTTTGGACAGAAAACATTATCTGTCGTGGTGTGTGTGGGTGGGGGGGTGGTGTGTGTGTGTGTGGGTGTGTGTTGTGTGTGGGTGGTGTGTGGTTGGTGTGTGTGTTCGTGTGTGTGTTGTACATGGTATGTGTGTTGGACCGAAACATTTCCTGGTGGTGGGTGTGTGTGTGTGTGTGTGTGTGTGTGTGTGTGTGTGTGTGTGTGTGTACGTGTACGGTGTATGTGTGTTTGGACAGAAACATTTCCTGTGTGTGTGTGCGTGTGTGTGTGCGTGTGTGTGCGTGTGCAGTGTGCGCGGTGTGCTGTGTGTGTGCGTGTGTGTGTGGTCTATCTGTGTTTGTGTGTGTGTGTATGTGTGTGTGTGTCGTGTGTGTTGTGTGTGTGTGTGTCTGTGTGTGGCTGTGTGTGTGTCTGTGTCTCCGTTATAATGTGTGTGTTTGTCTCTTGGTGTGTTGGGTTGTGTGTGTGTGTGTGTGCGTGCAGTGTTGTGTCTGCGTGCGCGGTACATGTGTAGTGTGTTTGGACCAAAACATTTCCTGTGGTGGTGTGTGTGTGTGTGGGTTTGTGTGTGTGTCCGTGTAGTGTGTTATGGTGGTTTGGAAAGAACATTTCCTGTGTGGTGGTGTGTGCGATGTGCGTGTGCATGGTTTGCTGTGTGCGTGTGTGTGGGTGTCTATCTTGTTTGTGTTGTGTGTGTATGTTTGGTGTTGTGTACGGGTGTGTCTGTGTGTGTGTCTGTGTCCGTTTATATATGGTGTGTGCTCTTGTGTGTGTGGTGTGTGTGTGGTGTGTGTGTGTGTGTTGTGGTGTGTGGTGTGTTGTGTGTGGTGTGTGTGTGTGTGTGTTGGTGTAGTGTGTACGTATGTACTGATTGTATGGGTGTTGGACAGAAACATTTCCTGTGTGTGTGTGTGTGTGTGTTGTTGTGTGTGCGTGTGTGTGTGCGAGAGTGTCTGCGCGCGCATAATTGATTTAGATAAATGACCTTCACCACGGCAACTGTGTCCACACACGTCCGTGTTAATTAGGGAACAATCGGCCAAAATCATGATATCAATTCTAAGCAAAATAAAATCGTGATTCATATTTTTTCCCTGAATCGTGCAGGCCTAATTCCCACTGCAGTAAAGGTTCATTTATGTCAGTTTGATATCAGTTCAAGCACATGCACGCACGCACGCACGCACGCACGCACGCACACACACACACACACACACACACACACACACACACACACACCCCAGCGCTGCCCTGACACACAACGGAAATAGTCATTGGTCGTTGACATTGGGCCAGTTTTGTTAACGTGGCCGGGTTGGTTCAGTGGGTAGAGCAGGCGCACATACACATAGAGGTTCATACCTCGATGCAGAGGTTGAGGGTTTGAATCTGACCTGGGACAATATCTTGCATGTCTTACCTCTCTCTCTCCCCCCTTTCTCACCTAGCTGTCCTATCAAATAAAGGCGTCAAAGGAAATAAATAAATCTTAAAAAATAAAAGAAGGAAAAATAAAAACAATAGGCCGTTAATAACAATATATATACAGTCTATGGCCTAAAATTAGCCAATACCGATATATATATATATATATATATATATAATACCGTGATTGCCGATAAAAAATCGCTCATCCCTTTAAATATTTTGACTTGATTGCTGATGCCATTCATATTTACTCGGTGTGTTTGTGTCCAGGCTCAGTAAGGAGCTCCAGCAGAAGGACAAGGTCATCGAATCTCTCCGCTCCAAACTGAACCAGCACCACCACCACGATCCCCATCCTCCCCGCTCTGACACGCCCTGCAGCAGCCACGCCCTCTCCGACACCACCGACCAATCGGATCGCATCTCCTACGTGTCCGACGAGCACGGATCCACCAACGGGGAGCTGGATCCGGGCTCCGACGCGGACGCCGTCAGCGAGCTCGGCCAGAAGGACACACGCTCGTCCACCAGAGTCAGCACAGGTGAGAGACACACACACACATCACACATAATTCAGTTTTATTTATAGTATCAATTCATAACAAGAGTTATCTCGAGACCCTTTACAGATAGACCAGGTCTAGACCACACTCCAGAATTTCCAAGGACCCAACAGGTCTAGTAGGTTTCCTCAGAGCAGCAACAGGGCACAGTGGTGAGGAAAAACTTCCTTTTAGCAGAAACCTGGGACAGACCCAGGCCCAGACCCAGACCCAGACCCCAGGGTTCGTTGGGGCGGTTGTCTGACGAGCCCGTGTTGGGGTTAAATGAGAGAGTGGCAATAACAGTCCCCAAAATAGTAGTTTGTGTATGTCTTTGTAGTAGTCATGGGTAGTAGGGCATATGTGGGGCATTACAAGGCCAGTCAGGCGTAGCAGGACGTACAGGAACGTAGAGGACATGCAGGACGTAGCGGGAATAGCAGACGTGCAGGGAGGGCAGGACAGGGCAGGACGTAGCAGGACGTAGCAGGACTAGCAGCATAGCAGGACTAGCAGCGACGTAGCAGAAAGTAGGGTACGTAGCATGACTAGCAGAACGTAGAGGCCGTAGCGGCCGTAGCACAGGACGTAGCAGGAATAGACAGGACGTAGAGACGTGGAAGGAACGTAGCAGGAAGTAGCAGGATCTTGTAGCAGGGACCATAGGCAGGACGTAGGCAGGACATAGAGACAGTAGCAGGACGTGGCAGGACGTAGGCAGGACGTAGCAGGACATAGTAGGACATAGCAGGACACAGCAAGAAGTAGCAGGACATAGCAGACGTAGCAGGACGTAGCAGGACATAGCAGAGTGCAGGACATGGAGACGTAGCAGGACGTCAGGACGTAGCGGGACATGGCAGGACAGCAGGACGTAGCCGGAAGTAGCAGGACATAGCAGGACATAGCAGAACGTAGCAGGACATAGCAGGACATAGCAGGACATAGCAGGACATAGCAGAACGTATGCAGGATCATAGCAGGACGTAGGCAGGACGTGGCAGGACGTAGCAGGACGTAGCAGGACGTGCAGGACGTTAGCAGGATGTAGCAGGACGTAGCAGGAGTAGCGGAGTAGCAGATGAGAGGACGAGCAGGACGTAGGAGGGGCGTAGCGGGGAGTAGCAGGACGTAGCAGGATGTAAGCAGGGGTGCGGGAGTAGCAGGATGTGAACAGGACGTAGCAGGACGTAGCAGGCTAGCAGGACGTAGCAGGATGTAGCAGGACATAGCAGGACCGTGGCCAGGACATAGCAGGGCATTGCCAAGCATAGCAGGGCCGTAGAGAAAGGCAGGAAAAGGACTGGCAGACAGTAGGCAGACGTAGCAGGACGTCATCATAGCAGGACGTAGCAGGACGTATGAGCAGGACGTTAGCAGGACGTAGCAGGACATAGCAGGAGGCGGACGTAGCAGGGACGTGGAGCAGGACGTAGCAGGACGTAGCAGACGGCAGACTAGCAGGACGTCGCAGACGGTAGAGAGCGTGTGCGGACCCGGGGGACAGCTGGCAAACATAATTTTGGAGCCTCCCTGATCCGAGGAAACATGCTGGGGGAAAAAAACAAAAAAGAACATAAGGACTCCGGGGAATGACTCATGTCCTCTGGTAACATGGCAACCGCCTCTGTTCATTTCCAGGCAGCCACGCTCACAGTGCGAGCACCATGTCACATCATCCGTCTGTCCCTCCATCCATCACCTCGTCCATCCACACAGCCCCGTCCTGCCTCAGCTGTCCCAGCATGCATTGCCCCAGCTCGCTGCACAAACCCACAGCAGACGTGCAGAGCCACGCAGGTAGGAACGGGCTCCTGAGTGCGTCCCGGGCTGTGAAAGAGAAGGACTCAAGCCCTATTCATGCAGGACTAGTGTTACCTGGGAACCCTGGGGTTGGGGGTTGGGGGGTGGGTCCGTTGGTCAAACAAACACAGGAGGACGGGGCTCATGTCCCATTTGAAAATAAAAGTAAACAGTGATTCGTGCACTTTCACTTTTGTTGGATCCAACGGAGCAACGTCCCGTTCTTCGTCATCGGACGTGAAGTCCCATTTAATTTTAATCCAAATCACAAACTTTTTCTAAACTTAACTCATAAGCGTTGGTGCCTGGGTTAATTGTATAAGGCCTCTATTTCCTGCCACCGCTAGGTGCGCTAATTTAACAAATGCTTCTGTGTGTGTTATTAGAGGGTAGGACTAAATGACCCAGAACATGTTGTGGTGTAGTAGACTTGTTTATTGCCTGCGTTGGCAAATATAAATGGAAGTTTTGACAAAACCTGGACATTATATGCCCAGAATAATGTCAGTAAATTCCATTAAAATACAGACTTTGCTTATCCTGTGGGCATGCGCCGCTCTAAACTCAGACGTGGGGGGGGGTGATCACCACATCAGGTCCCATGGTAATGGTGTCCCAGGCCAATCAGGCTTTAGTAATGTGTTATTATAAATGTGTATTATTACACCTTCACACACATCTGTTTCTCTTTTTCTCTCTTTCATTCTTGTGCTTTGGATTCTCTTCCTCGCAGCTCCCGCCTCAGTCTTCCACCCTCCCCTCTCCTCCTCCTCCTCCTCCTCCTCCTCCCCCCCCCAGAGGGCACCTCTGCCCCTCCATCCTCACCCCCCGACCCTGCAAACCCGTTACCCTTGCAACGGGGGAGTAGGGTTCTCCCTGGCTGAGGTGCATCAGGAGCTGCAGATGTTACAGAGGCAGCTGGGAGATAATGAGAGTGCGTCGGTCCGGCTGCACGTGCATGAGTGTGTGTACGGAAGTGTGTGTGTGTGTGTGTATGCGGAAGTGTGTGTGTGTTTGTGTGTGTGTGTGTGTGTCTGTGAACTAATCGTGGGTTTGAAGTTCAGTAACGCTCTGCAGCATGCAAGCACAGTATTAAGCCATCGATTGTCAGGAAACTTTAGGGGAGTTGAAAAGCGTCAACATGTATCCTGCACTCACTCACACACTAGAGTAGATCGGGGGGGGAGGGGGGGGTCAAACTAAGGGCCACACTGGGAAACAGAATCACATCAAGGGCCGGACATGTGAAGTTCATTGACATGCATACAATGAAAAAAGTGAAATTTCCTTTAATGTGTTGTTACTGCATGTCAGTTTTTTTGTCACTTTTGTTGCTTTTTCACAATGTTTTTGCACTTTTAAAGACGTTTTTGGAGCTTTTTTTATTTCTTGTTATGCTTTGTTTCGCTCTTTTTGACTTTTTTTTCGCACTTTGGTCGATAAAAAAACCTTTAAAAAACTCAGCAAAGAGTTCCTTAGCCTTCATAGAGTTTAGCAAATCAAGCAAAATGATGATTACGTTTTTTTACAACCTGCTAATTCTCTACTCTAATATATAG
>NC_045741.1:5734192-5735132 GCF_008692095.1 Etheostoma spectabile
AAAACTCTAAAATAAGTGACAAAAACATTGAGAAATGCTTCAAAAACAACAAAGAAAGTGACAAAAAAGAAACGGTTTTGTGGATTTGTGTTGCAGGGCCCCTTTAAGTGTCTTCCAGACTGCAGTGCAGTGTTCCTTTTTCCTTAATTACCTGATATTTAATTGTATTTACTTACGTGATGTGAATGTCTCGTTGTCTCCAGGGTTCTCCTCCCCCCAGTCCAGACCCCTCCAGGGGGTCCCGTTGGCCCAGCAGCAGCACCCCCCCGACCCCCATGCCTTCCTGCCTCTCTCCCACCACGGATACCAGGCTTCGCCCTTCGCCAGCGGCCTGGACGCCGGCGCCGCGTTGAAAGCCGGCGCCGGTCTCCTGGAGAGCAGTGCATTGTGGGACATGAGCTACGGTAACCGGGCGGCGAGACTCGGAGCCGACCTGTCTTCGGGATCCTCGGGGTACCAGTCAGGAACCAGCAACACAGGTACACAGCTACGTCCAGCTCGGTTTCCTGAGGGAAGACCGTGACACGCAGAAAGCTCTAGAAACTAATAAGTGGACCTTTGAGCTCAGATTCTCTTTATGTTTCAGTATTCGTAATTATTTCCACAGTCCACACCTTTTTTTTCAAATACACACTTTGTGCGGCATTATACATTGCATCAGAAAACTTGATTACTTTGACAGATTACAGGTCATTCTTTAATAAAAGCCAGTATTTAAATACCGTCTATGTAATGAAATGAAAGCCATTGCTATCTTAAATACAAAGGCTGGTCGCTACTAACAGCCAGAAACCCTCTTTCAGTGAGGATGGAGTAGGGTGCACACTCAAGTTTAGCATAATGTGATAAATGCTGGGATTATTAGATTAGATTAGATTAGATTAGATTCCACTTTATTGTCATTACACAGGTACAGGTAGGTCTAACCAGAAGTGCAATA
>NC_045741.1:5735142-5748463 GCF_008692095.1 Etheostoma spectabile
CAGGATATACACTGGTTCCATAAGTGCAGGACATGTATATGTACTGAATAAATATAGAAATTAATACTATTATACACAGAATTTTACAGATAGATTTGTCCTATGAATAAAATATATAGATAACTTGTATTGTGAACAAGATTTACAGCTGGATATGTACTCAATATAATATACAGGTGGATGTTACTACAAATAGAGTTTTTACAGATGTGTACAATGAACATAATATACAGAGTTTACAGGTGAATATGTACTATGAATATTTATACAGATTGCTATTACTATAAATAGAATTTTTACAGATAGATATATATATATATACATAACAACTTAGGCTAAAATGAGCAGTATAACAATGATTTAAGGTACAAATAAAGTTTGGGCAGAAGTTATCCGAATTAAAGTGCAGTGGAAGGTAATTGCATATTACTGTTAAAGTACGGTAGTGCAGATGTATATGTAAACTATTGGTACTGTAAATAAACAGTCAGCAGTGCACATTGAAATACCAGTCAAGATCATGCAAGCCCCGCATTATTTAGCACGGAAATCTGCAATTTATGCGGCAAAAGTGCAGCGTATTTGAAAAAAATGCAGCCCCCCCCCAAATATATGTGACTGAACATGCATTGAATTACACAATCGTGTTTTTCTGGAGGGACAGTTTACAGTAGTTGGTGATTAATTTAATAATGGACAACTGATTGATGAATCTTTGCAGTCCTAAAGGGAAAGATCTTTGCACGGTGGGAGGCTGCTGGAAGGCCGCTGATCTGGTCCTTTAGTTCTTGTGTTGGTTAGATTTATCTGTTTTTGTATTTGTAATTGTTGCAAAGACCAGCGGTCGAGGATGACTTTATGTGTGTCTGCAGGTTCAGATCTGATGAAGGAGCATCTGAGAGAGATCAGGGGTCTGAGACAGAGACTGGAGGACTCCATCCAGACCAACGACCGCCTCCGACAGCAGCTGGAGGACAGACTGGCCCGCACCGCCACAGAGAAAGGTAACACACACACACACACACACACACACACACACACACGCTCTTAGATCCATGTGTGATTTTCTTTGGAGTATTTCTAATAATTCCCTTGAAAGAAGCTGTTAATTGGTTAGAAAGCCAGAGAAGGATTCAATTTTATTCAATTTTATTTATAGTATCAATTCATAACAAGAGTTATCTCGAGACCCTTTACCGATGGAGCAGGTCTAGACCACACTCCAGAATTTACAAGGACCAAACAGTTCTAGTAGTTTCCTCCAGAGGAAGCAACAGTGGTGAGGAAAAACCTCCTTTTAAGAAGAAACCTGGGACAGACCCAGACCCAGACCCAGACCCAGGCACTTGGATATGTAGTTTGGTAGTAGTAGTGTCCAGTGGGTAAAGACTATAGAGATGCTAGACGGGACCTGGTTGACGTCTCCCTGTCCTCTCCAGGTGCTCCTACTAACATCTACATCCAGGGCCTGGACTCGGCCGGCCAGCTCTCCACTGAGATCCGACTCCTGAAGGAGGAGAACCTCAGTCTGCAGAACCAGCTGAAGCAGGCCGCCAGAGGTACAACACCGGGGCCTGAACCTGCAGAGAAGATATCCAGTTAACTTCTGTACTGTCATGTTATGTACGTGATGTCCTGTGTTCCCTGCAGAGGGCACCAAGGAGGCGGAGCATCTGAAGAAGGCGGAGCTAGAGGCCGAGAGGTGGGCGGAGCAAAGCAGGAAGCTGCAAGCAGAGACTGAGGCTCGCAGGCATGAGATTACACAACTGAAACAGGACAGACAGAAGAACCAGGAAGCCATCAACAGGTGTGTGTGTGTGCGTGTGTGTGTGTGTGTGTGTGTGTGTGTGTGTGCCTTAATGAGGTGATGTTAGACTACTAAAACCATTAGCGCGGATTTTTCTGTCACAGGCGTTCGTTCAACTCTGCAGCTTTTGATTGATTTTGTAGATCTTGTACACTTTCTCCTTGTCAGTGTGTGTGTGTGTTTGTGCGTGTGTGTTTGTGTGTGTGTGTGCGTGT
The DNA here is from genome assembly GCF_008692095.1 of Etheostoma spectabile. NCBI lineage: Eukaryota > Metazoa > Chordata > Actinopteri > Perciformes > Percidae > Etheostoma > Etheostoma spectabile. The sequence continues at coordinate 5,737,165 of NC_045741.1, forward strand.
GTGTGTGTGTGTTGCCCTGATTTACATATGCACATTTTGTGCATGCGTGCATGTTCATGTACTATGTGATGAACAGTTTACGACCTGGTGGGTAAGGACATTTTTTGAAAAGTAAAAGTTGTTAGTATATAAAAATGTCGCCTGGTGTGTGTGTGTGTGTGTGTGTGTGTGTGTGTGTGTGTGGTGTTTTCCTAGACTGCAGCATGAGGTGAGCGTGGTCCAGCAGCAGCTCTGTGAGAGTCGCAGTCTGGTCCTCTCTCTTCAGTGTGAGCTGCAGGTGCAGTGCCGAGTGTGTGAAGTCCACACAAACACACACGCAGGTGAACAGGTTTCCACATCTGGAACATGGGTTTAGTTTTCTAGAGGAACTTCCAGAGACATCTTGTTTTTTAATAGAGTCACGGCATCTGCAAAAACCTTTGTATAACTCCTTTTTTCCAAGCAGGTCAGGCCGGTAAAGAAGCCAAACATGGACACAGCGCTGCGACCTTTGACCCCAGAGAACTGCCCGTTCAGCTGGAGCAGCAGCTGACCGGACAGGCCGACACACAGCCTCGATCCAGGAGACAGCTCTTCACCGGTCAGTATGTCCAACAGTAGGGGTGGGGGTACGTAGCTCGATTGTATTTAGCAAATCCCAATAGAAATCCAATCGGCACCCATGTAGACTGAAAGAATCCGATTCAGGACCAAAGCACATCGCCCCAGCCCATCTGAAAATATCAAATCAATAACCAAGAAAGAGTCCAGGTCATATTAGGAAGCCGAGTTCAGCTCTGATGGAAACCTTCCTCCACAGAGAGCGTCCCGTCCCCGCCTGTGAGAGACACTGGTCTCGTCAGTCCTTCCTCTCCTCTGCATCCTGCGCAGAAACATGCAGCCCAAACCCGAGGTGAGAAGCTCACGTTGAGACCGAGTTAATCTGACACAGTTAATCTTTACTGATGACAGCATCACAGTCCGGCTCCTTTCCCTCCTGATGTTTGACTATCTTATATATATATATATATATATATATATCTTACATATACATATGTTGTATACAGATACCTTATACGTGTTCATTAATGCAGGGGTCTTCAACAGGGGGTCCGCGACCCCTAGGGGGTCCGCAGAGGTATTGCATGGGGGTCGCAAAAGTTTTGGTTGATTAGAGTTTTTTTTATATTCCCCCCCCCCCACTGCAATTTTTTCCACTAATTGAAAAGTCTTTAAATCCACATTAACATGAACTCAACACACTGTAGTAAACAGATAAATGGAGGCAGAAGATGTCTTTCAGTCATCAATGCACACACGGCACTATAGGACCAGTTTGATGTAACACAATTTCATACAATATATATATAATTAGGGGGTCCCCGCTCCATCTCGCCTTCAGTTTGGGGGTCCTTGGCCTGGAAAACGTTGAAGACCCCTGCATTAATGTATTTGATTCTCTTTTTATTCCAGTGACCATGTCTACATGCACATATTGTTCCAGGTTTTTGCCATTCTTCCAAAAAAGACAGTAACCCGTATGAGCCGTTTACATGAATAATGCTGATGAATATTCTACTAATATTTCTGTTAACGTGCAGGCGTCCAAGTGGGCTTTGCATGTACACAGCGCTGTCATGGTTTAACTTGAAAATATCCATTCAAAGTTGAAAAAGGTTGACTCAAAAGTGTGAAAAAGGAAACTATACATGCAGAGAAATAACAAAACGTTATTATAAAACATGTACCAGCTTCTCTAGTCAGTGCCTTTAATCAAGGCCCTGGCTCAGAGCTGGAGTTGGTCCTCGGGCGCTGTGATTGGCTGTTTCAATCTCCCCCCCCCCCCCATGGCAGCCTAACAGTAGGCACTCATGTGTCTCTACATGTCTTTCCACCAAGACTAACCAGGGCTGGTTCTGGTTCTGGTTGCCAGTGGTGCGTGTTCTACTCTCCAGTTCTCTAAGAACCAGCTGGATCTTCCCAGCCTGAGAGCCAGCAGACGTTGGTTTTCCTCCGCCCCAGACCACGGTGGTTCGGTTTCCTCCCCAGACCACGGTGGTTCTGGTTTCCTCCCACAAGACCACGGTGGTTCTGGTTCCCCATCCATGTCCAAGCTACATCAACAGCTCTATGGTTAACAGCGACGGGGTTTTCAAAATGGCCCCAGAAGTTTTTGTTTTCGAACGTGCGTGATAACCCCGGCCCCCCAAGCCCTGACGTAACCGGTTCCATCTCTAGACCAGCGCTGACGTTGGTACTGAGTTGAACCCTGTTCTTGGCCCAGAACCGGTGTATTTGTGTGGAAAAGCAAAGAACCGTTCGATATTTGCCCTGACTCTGAACCAGAACACAGAACCGCCTTGGTGGAAAAGACACATATGTCGCCCTTTGTTCTAATTCTCTAATATTCTCTAAAACTCTAATTCTCTTGTTTCCTCTCTCACAGCCTCCACCACTGCAGTCCACAGCCCCAGTCCCCAGCCCCACCCTGCGGGTCCAGCCCAGTCCCAGCAGCCTCCTCCACCCTGCAGGGTCCAGCCCCAGTCCAGCACCTCCACCCTGCGGGCACCCCCGCGGCTCATCGGCCAACCGTCAGGGGGCCATGCAGTGGGCCACATTGAGGACTTCGAGGCCCTGCAGCAGCAGATCCTTCAGGGCGGCGCTCTCCTCCGCAAGATGGAGACCGCCGTAAACTCCCTGAGTTGGCCACAGGAGCTCAGCCTTCATCAGGGAGCTTTAAAGCCCAGACATGAGTTTATTTGGGGAAAAATTAGGACAGTTGACATTTTGAAATACACTCTTCATTCAATTAATTCAATATTTTTGTACTGAGACTTCGAAGAGGCTGGAGATGGTGATTGTCTGACACTTTACAAGAAAACAACATGGGAGTATGACATGATTAATTACAAAATAGACCTTTGGGAAATAAATCTCTACTGAACTTTAATTCATGCAACCCTACTAATTTAATATAATAATAATAATATAATAATAATCATTTGTTTTTTTAGAGCGCTTTCTAGACACGCTAAACGCTTTATACAGCTACTGTAAACTAAAATAATCTGGAAGGTAATTGTAAGCTAACAACACAGAAGCTCATGCACCTGAAACACCTCCGTAACAGCACGCCCTAAGCACCTGACACACCTCCCTGTAAACCAACACCCAGAATCACCTGAACACACCTCCCTGAAGACCAGCACGCCCAGAATGCACTGAACACACCTCCCTAGACCAGCACGCCAAATCACCGGAACCACCTCCTGTAAACCAGCACCCGCAGAATGCCCTGAACACACCCCCCTGTAACCAGCACGCCCAGAATGCACCTGAACACACCTCCCTGTAAACCGCACGCCCAAATGCCCTGACACACCTCCCTGAAACCAGCACGCCCAGAATGCGCTGAACGCACCTCCTGTTAGCCCAGCCCCCCCCATGCACCTGAAATCACCTCCTTTCAGACCAGCACGCCCGAATGCACCTGAACACACCTCCCTGTAAGACCAGGAGCCCAGATGCACCTGACACCTCCTGCAAGACCACACGCCAATGCACCTAACCACCTCCCTGTTAACCAGGACGCCATGCACCTGAACACCTCCCTGTTAGACCAGCACCGCCAGAATGCACCCTGACACACCTCCCCTCAGACCAGCACGCCCAGAATGCACCTGACAACACCTCCCTGTTAGACCAGGACGCCCAGAATGCCCTGACCAACTCCCTGTTAGACCAGCACGCCCAGAATGCACCTGAACACACAACAACTGTAAAAAAGAAAAGAAAGAAAGTCACGCACATTGAATGTCCAGCAACACGAGCGATCAGCGCGTCAGCTTGAACCTGTTTAGGCAGCACATCTGTTTAACCAAACACAATTTGGTAAAAGATACAACAAACAGACATGTACATAGACAAGTTCTCAGACAGACAAAAGAGAAAAGAAAACGGTGCATAGACGCAGAGGCAAGCAGGACAGGTGGGCAATGAAAGAAGATAAAACTGGGAACGTCTTTCAATAAGAAAATGTCCTCGCGCCGTCAGTAGTTAAGGCTCAAGAACTAAAAGAGCACTCTGGTAGAAACAGGATTTAAAATTGGAGCTTTTGCATGATTCTTTGATCGGACGAGTGAATAATGAATGGTACTGTAGTCCACAAAATAAAGTGAGTCTCTAAGAATTTCTTTAGCGGAGGGCGAACAGTGTTTTCTTTTTTATATATGTTTTTGGGGCTTTTCCCTGTAAGTGACAGTGGTCGATAATAGGGGGAGTATGAGGATGGGGTGGTGACACGCAGCAAAGGGCCCAGTTGAATCGAAGTAAAAAGAAAAACCCGTGCCGGCATAGACTCAGCCTATACATGGGGTGCGGGAGAACGGCAGGAAGCAGCTAAAGCCTAACCTGAAACGTAAATAACACTAGGGATCTGGTAACTGGAGGACAGAGTGGCGAGCTAGAGCCCGTCCGGACAGGCCGCAAGACAGAAACCGGATACATCCCCCACAGGCAATCCCATCACAGAAAAGACCACACACCCACCCACACCGCCCGAAGAGACATCCAAACAAAGTACTTATGTGGAAACTTAACACTATAGAAGCTATACGCACTTCTTACAACGCAGCTCCCCAAGAAAAAAAACAAACCCTACTGCCACGACTGTAGAAAGTTACCTCGACTACCTGAAAGCAACACCCCGCTTTCTTTGTCTTTTTTGTTCCTTGTGTTTTCAAAAGTCACATCACTTCAAAACAGCAGCACAGCCGGCAGCACGCACAAGATCAATAGCCGCCAGGCCTAAGGAGGTCCAGACTAAGTCAGCGGCAAGATCATGAAGCGACTGGATTTCTCAAATGCATTCAGTCGAGGCGTAGGCGGTGTATTTATGTCCTAGCCAGCCCGTGGCCACTCTACTAACTTGGGGGAACTACTACTGGCGCCGACACCCCGCCTGGTCTACTGTCACCACTACTGTTAACTACTTACATACAATACAGCCTCCTGCGGGCCAGATCTCCGGAGGAGGCTCGACCTCGGCATAGATCGTCGGCCGCAGCGTCTGTGTCGTCATCACCTGCCTACATGATGGATACCGGTCCAACGGCGTGGTACATCGGGAAGCGGCTGGATGAAACAAACAAAAGAAACAGAGGGGGTGAAGTACGTGATCAACACACTAGCTCAGGACTCTATCGTGCGCTCGCGGCTGGGTGTGTACAACAGAGGCCGTCATATGACATCGCCCCAGGAGGTGGCGCTCCTTGTCCCTGCAGTGTATGTACGCGAGCTCCACTTGTTTGCTCACAGTGGGGCTCTGCTTATCCCTCTGAACACCAAAAACCGCGCGGCAGCCATAATAACAAAAGCACAAAACACCAAATAGACTGTGCGCGCTCATCCGGGCCCTTCAGTTCTGCACTCTCTACCAACAGCTACCACTGACAAGCAAGACAACATTCCTATCCCATCAATGTACCAGCCTCCTACATAGCAAGCGCTGTGGCATGGAACAGCTGCAATTGGACGAACACGGCAAAACTGCCAATGTAACATAGCACCGCCCCTCATGGAACGAAGAAACAGATCTTCGAAACACCTATAGAGCTTGTTTTTGAATGATGATAAGGGCTCGTGAGGCCACTAACATCAAGTGGCGCTCATGAAATGAGAATATGTACAACAAAAAGTTAATACCTGCTTTTCGCCACTGTTTAAAATCAGATTGTATTTTGTACTAGCATGTGCTGATTGCTACATACCAACGTCTTGAAACCAACAGGCAGCCGTCGATCTCGAGGTGCGTGTGCGTCCGTGGCCGTTGGCTGTAGTCGTGTACCTATCGCTCCTATACCCCGTAGAACTGCAGTCGAGAGAAACAGACGGCGCGACGTCTACCCATTGATCACTTAGCATTTTGGCCAGGGCATGTCAAAACGGATTGCACCATACCTTCTTCGATTTCCAGCGCGCAGCCTAGCCACCCGAACCGACACGTCACGTGCTTTGTGTGTACAAGACATTGTTAGAAAATTCATAACTAACACTCGCGTATCTTCGTGATCTCTGACGGAACCAGGTATGCTGAGAAATTAGTGCTCATTAGATATTCTGACAGAAAAGGTTTAATGCAACAGAATGAGTGTGATGATGACACAAAGACGGGACACACATTATAATACTGGGCTCAGCTGACACCCTGGGAGTCCATGCTTCCCCCATGTATGGAGTCACGTAACCCAACCAGATCTTGGAATATTCCCGAAATCAGCACTCATTGAGCTGCCTACACCGGGGGGTCTGGCGCTTTTCACCTGGTGCATCAACTGGCCAATCCCCTGTCATTGTTCCTCCTTGTCATGACAGCATTTCGACGAGGGCTCTTCGCTAGTCGCATTAGAATCCATGCCGCTAAACTCTGCCCCGTTGGGGTCGTTTGGTTAACAGAACAAAAGATGTCTGTCGATGTACAATGTGAACCTCTAATCAGCAGACTAGATGGTGATGTAAGTCAGGCGTTTGTTCCTTCGGTGTCGAACGAGTCGGGGATGGGAGCACTCGACCTCATCTTCCGTGCGCCGGTATCATAGACCGTTACCATCCCGAGGGCTCGCTAAAGATGAAAACACTCGTGAGCCGCCACTCCTGAGGAGGAAGGCTGTGAATTTCTTTCAAGTATCGTGGTCTAGACTGCAAAGTGAAAGAAAATGCACAGAACGCCCATCTCTGAAGCTGCTCTGCTTTGGCAAAGAATCTTCTGATATTGCACCCTCAGGGCCTCTAGCGGATGTCAATACTGTCGCCACTACGCAACTGGTCGGAACCATCACGACTCAAGTTGTAAAACGGTCTGTGGAAGGCACGCACAACCAGACACAAGAACTCTGAGGCGTGCTGGATTTGAGCACTCTCGAGTCAAACATCGTTTACAATTTATGATCCCAACGGCGCCCACACTGCCAGCACCGGGACTATGTGGGGCATGGCAAGCACAAGTGGCCAGGTGAATGAGAACTGGCAGACCGCAGGCCAGAACGTCACCTCGTGTCGTGACGAGCTTCGAGTCTTACTTGGCCCGAGTTCGATGTGGGTCGGAAGCGGCTCGGGGGGCTGGAAACGAAATTCCGTCTCGAGTGCAATCTGGGGTTACTGCTGAATACCATTGAAGGCCGCTCCTGTCCTCTTGGACAGATACAAGATTTTTTATTTTTCGTCTGATATAGGTTCGTGTTAATAAAATTCATTGTTGTTGATATGAGGATATCGATGGATCCACCAGCAGAAAGTATAATCGGCCAGCGAGTGGCAGTCGGGGGAGTACGCTAGGGGTAACCACGAGAACCTCCACAGGACAGCGGGGGAGAAACAGCAACGCGCCTGTCCTGTTTGTGAACCAATCGGGTTCTGGTTCACCGATTATTGGAAATGAGAACATTTCGAGGTGGAAAAAAAAAACAGCATCCGACACTCTTCACAGACAAAATGCGGGATATGTAGACCCCGGGGTCCAGGGCTGCACCATACTGTTTTAACTTTTTTTATAAGGCTCAACTGAACATGGGGCCACGCTTGGGTTCTTACTCCGGTGAGCGTTATTGTGTGTCACCCAGGATCCGCGTCTCCTGGGGCGGCAGTAGTCTCATATGCTGCTCTCCAGTCTGCGGCATCTCGGATGCGCGAGCGCAGGTGCTCATCGCAGTACGGCCAGATGGGGATGAGAGTCCAGATGCTCCAGAGAGCGCGCACGCAAAGATCAGCATGGTATGTTTCGGTAATAGGTCACAGCGCAACGTGATGGGGGCCTCGGCTGGTGGCACTGGCGTGAGAACCACTTTTCTCACGATTGCTGTTTGACACATCTAATACCATAATTCAGAGTATTTCCGAACAAAAAAACGATGGAATATAGCTTAAATCGTGAATGTAATAAGAACCATCTGGCGATTTGGTTAGCAAAGCGTGACAATCCTGTGCCGGGTTATAGTAATGCTCATGAGGTCACTAAAGAACATGTACAGACATGGGCTGCGAGGCTAAGCTGACAAGTCTATTTAGGTTGGGGTACGGGTAATGCTGGTGTGTGATTGATGATTTCTTGTGGGTGTTGGGGTTTCATGTGTGGTGTTGTGTGTGGATGTTGTTTGTATGTGCTTTTTGTTCATGTGTGTGTGGTGGGATGCTGATGTGTCGTGTTATGCATGGGGATGGTGTGGGGCATGTGTATGCAAGGTGTTTTATGTGTCTGCGGCGTGACTCCTGTCGCTGTGTTTGTGTGTGTGATGTGTGTCTTGTGTTTTTGCTGGGTGTTGGGGTTTCGGTGTGGTGTGTCTATAAGTTGGCACATTTCCTTTGTAGGGGTATATATGGTGGTGTGATCCAAACTGTCTGTGCCTGTCTTTGTGTGTTGCTAGTGGTGTAGGGGTCGTGTGTGTGTGTGTGTCGTGTGTGTGTTTCTGATCTTTTGTGTATCGCTTGCACGTGTGTGTGTGTGTGTGCGTCATGTTGTTTGTGTCTGTCTGTGGCTGTGACTGTGGTGTGTAGGTGTTGATGTGTGGATGTGTTGTGTGTGTGGTTGCAGTGGCGAGAACGCGGGGACGTTTGTTATAAAGCAAAGACAACTACAGTGATTTCCCCACGTTCGTTCATGGTTTTTCTGCATAATAAAAACATTTATTCGAAGCAGGAGAGAATAACGTGATCTGTGGTTCCCAAACCTCTTCTGTTGACGGCCTACATAAACTCAACGTACAGACCCCAGGCTTCTTGGTGCTTTCTATGTTGTTCTTTACAGAAAGTGTTGAACGAGAACCAAATAGTGCAGCAACAATTTTGTGTTGTTGGCCCTATTTTTAACGACTCTGACATCGTCAAGTATCCCGCACCGAAGAAGTAGACAGATAAATGGACTCTAAAATGTCAAAGGACTCAAATTCATTCAGGTACTTGAGTTTTGACACAAGGGCCCTAAATGCCCCCTCAAAGGACCCCTGGGTTCCCATGACCCCCTTTGGTACCACTGCCCTTAGATCCCATGAAATGTGATGAGTGAAGTGTAAACAGCACCTCTCCCCCTCTCTGCTTGCTGTTTGCTCTTTTCCCTCTTGACTCTGCTTAGAACTCCTCAGGATAACCAGCTCCGAGTCTCCTCCCTCCGCCGGTCTTTGTTACCTCTCTTCTTTCCTTTCCCCCCACCTCGCTCTCCTTTCCTCCCTGCTCTTCTTTTCCCGCTTACTCCCTCTTCCGTTTTCCTCCCCCGTCCTCCTCTTTTCCTCTTCCTCCTCACCCGCCCGGCCTGGTAAAGGTACCTGCACCCCTGGCTTTGCTGTGGTCCTTTTAACATGAAGCCGCTTGCCTTTTTGGATTTAACTTAACCTTGTGTTGTCCTCGGTCAGAATTTGAACCATTTTGCAAACAATTCCCAAAAACCAAAATTTTTCTGACAGACTTACGCGCGTTTTTCACGCTTGGGGTTTGTGATTACTACCAAACAGATGTAGCCTTTTAATTTCTCCCCCTGGGATCCAACAAAAGTATAAATAAAATTGTATAAGACATTAAAATGACGTTAAGTTTGGCAAAAGTCAATTCATGTTAGGCAGAACAGGAAGTGAGGACTGTTGTTCCATCAAAGTTGACCTGGTTGTTAAATTCTCCATCTTTATTAATACCTTCTTTGTTATTACTAATTTGTTAATCGTTTATTAAAGATTTCCCTCCTCTCCCTCTTTTGTGTCTGAGGTTGGACACACAGGAGGTTTCTGTGAGCCTCGCTTCTCTGCTAGGGTGGTGGTTCCGTGTAAACCTCGGACCTCACTCCTCCTCCGTCCTCCTCCCCTCTTCCTCCTCCTCGTCTTCCTCTGCTGTCCCGGACGGGCTTAGCGCCGGCGCCCCCTGCAGTCGCCTTCCTGCAGCGCAACCATCATCACTGGTTCAGACTGATTTTGGGGATTCCTCTCTCTGTATGTCTGGAGAAACCTTCCAGTTGGGTTCGGTCGTCCGTGGTCGGAGCGTATTGTCCCGAGTCCTGCGGTTTCACGATCTCGTCGTGATTGGCCGAGCCATCGCTTGAAGCGTTTTCCCTCGCATTACGTGAGCCCGGACGTGAGTTTGGCTGGAGTTGTTTTATGGTTTCACAATTTTTCAGATTAAGCTTTTTTTTTTTTTCGTTTCCCAACAGTAAAATCTAAAATTCTCAAATATGAAATCTTTGAAACACGTTTTGGGGGCTCTTAGCAAACCATTTATGTCAGGTCTGATGATTCGACATTGCTTGTTTTTATTCTGGAGCTGTCTCTAAGTGGCACAGGGCGGGTGAGGGGGGGAGGGGGGGGCTTCTGAGTTCTCCAAGTCTCCCAAAGGGTATCTCTCAAAGCCCCATAGTTTTGGGTTTTAAAGTCTAGTGAAATGTTTCGCTTGTTTGGATGCTTGCATATAGACCTTTGGGTCCCCTAATACTGCATCGGTAAGTCCTTTTATATAGACTCCTTGGTGGTCCCTAATACTTAGCTGAAGCTCTTTTAGATATGCCTTATGGTCCCCTAATACGGATCGGAAGTCCTCCTTATATAGCCTTAGTGGTACCCTAATACGTATCTGAATCTCTTTTTATATAGACCTTTAGTGGTCCCCTAATATGTACTGTTCCGTCTTTTATCATAGACCGTAGTGGTCCCCTTAATACTGGCATCTGAAGTTCTCTTTATAGTAGACACTTAGTGGGTCCTAATACTGTATCTGAACGTCCTTTTATAATACCTTTAGGGTCCCTAAGACTGTATCTGAATTCTCTTTATCACTAGACCTTGTGGTCCCCTAATACTGTACGGAAGTCTCTTTTGAGAACTACTGTCCGATAGATCTGATTTATGCCCTTAGTGGTCCCCTATACTGGTCATCTGAAGTCTCCTTTATACGCTTATGCCATCGATGCTGCTAACTAGTGTCCCCTCATAACTGCATCTGAGGGCTTTGTGTTTAGGTCTCAATGTTCCCTAATAACTGCTCTAATCTTTTTCGTGTTGCCTAATCTGTAAGACTCCAAATCCTCATAAAGTTATTTTCATGAGTCCTGGTACCTTTAACGTACTTCAAACGTGATTCATCCTCCACATTTTTGAGTTTTGGTTTTCAGGACTGATGAAATACAGCGGAAACAATTAGATAAAATTAGCTGAGGCTCCTATTTTGACAGGTCTCACTCCGCCTTGCAGTGATAACCCTCGCATGGGATATTATTCTCTGATTTTGACCATCATAACCGCCCATACGACACATAGCAGCCCGTACATTCGGAACCAGCAACCCAACTCAGCCC
>NC_045741.1:5748488-5751861 GCF_008692095.1 Etheostoma spectabile
CAGAAGTTTTTGTTTTCGAACGTCGTGATAACCCCGGCCCCCCAGCACCTGACGTAACCGGTTCTCATCTCTAGACCAGCGCTACGTTGGTACTGAGTTGGAACCCGTGTTCTTGGCCCAGAACCAGGTGTATTTGTGTGGAAAAGCAAAGAACCGGTTCGATATTTGGCCCTGACTCTGAACCAGAACCAGAACCGCCTTGGTGGAAAAGACACATATGTCGCCCTTTGTTCTAATTCTCTAATATTCTCTAAACTCTAATTCTCTTGTTTTCCTTCTCAGCAGCCTCCACCCTGCAGGGTCCAGCCCCAGTCCCAGCAGCCTCCACCCTGCAGGGTCCAGCCCCAGTCCCAGCAGCCTCCTCCACCCTGCAGGGTCCAGCCCCAGTCCCAGCAGCCTCCACCCTGCAGGGTCCAGCCCCCGGCGGCTCATCGGCCAACCGTCATGGGGGCCATGCAGTGGGCCACATTGAGGACTTCGAGGCCCTGCAGCAGCAGATCCTTCAGGGCGGCGCTCTCCTCCGCAAGATGGAGACCGCCGTAAACTCCCTGAGTGGCCCACAGGAGCTCAGCCTTCATCAGGTGAGCTTTAAAGCCCAGACATGAGTTTTATTTGGGGAAAAATTAGACAGTTGACATTTTGAAATACACTCTTCATTCAATTAAATTCAATATATTTTGTACTGAGACTTCGAAGAGGCTGGAGATGGTGATTGTCTGACACTTTTACAAGAAAAAACAACATGGAGTATGACATGATTAAATTACAAAATAGACCTTTGGGAAAATAAAATCTCTACTGAACTATTAATTCATGCAACCCTACATAATTTAATATAATAATAATAATAATAATAATAATAATAATACATTTGTTTTTTATAGCGCTTTTCTAGACACGCTAAGACGCTTTACAGCTAACTGTAAACTAAAATAATCTGGAAGGTAATTGTAAGCTAACAGAACACAGAAGCTCCTGCACTGAACCCACCTCCCTGTACAACGAACCAAGCACCCACACAACACACACCCCGCCCGATGCACCTGAACACACCCCCTGTAAGCCGCACGCCCAGACTGCCCCTGACCCACCTCCCTGTAAACCAGCCGCCCAGAATCACCTGAACCGCACCTCCCTTTCATACCAGCACGCCCAAATGCACCTGAACTAACCTCCCTGTCTACCAGCACGCCGAATGCACCTGAAACCACGCTCCCTTAAACCAGTAACGCCCAAAATGCACCTGAACACACCCTCCCCTGCCAGAACCAGCAACGGCCAGCATGCACCTGAACAACACCTCCCTGTAAGACCAGGACTCCCAAATGCACCTGAACACACATCCCTGCAAGACCAGCACGCCCAGATGCACCTAACCACACCTCCCTTTAGACCAGCACGCCCAGACTGCACCTTACCACACCTCCCTGTCAGACCGCACGCCCAGAATGCCACCTGAACACACCTCCCTGTTAGACCAGACACGCCCAGAATGACCGAACACACCAACGCACTGTAAAAAGAAAAGAAAAAGAACGCACGCACTTATGTCCATTCAACATGAGCGCTCTCGCCGGCACTTTAACCTGTTTAGGCAGCACATCTGTTTAACCAAACACGAAATTTGGTTAAATAGATACAACAAACAGACAATGTACATAGACAAGGTTACATGACAGACAAAAGAAAAAGAAAACGGGTGCATAGACGAGCAGAGGCAAGCAGGACAGGTGGGCAATGAAAAGAAGATAAAACTGGGAACGTCTTTCAATAAGAAAATGTCCTCGCTGCCGTCAGTAGTTAGAGTCTCAAGAACTTAAAAGAGCATCTCTGGTAGAAACAGGATTTAAAATTGGAGCTTTTGCATGATTCTTTGATCTGACGAGTGAATAAATGAATAGAGTACTGTAGTCCACAAAATAAAGTGAGTCTTCTAAGAATTTCTTTAGCCGGGGAGAACAAAAGTGTTTTCTTTTTTTATGATTATGTTTTTGGGGCTTTTCCCTGTATAAGTGACAGTGGATAATGAAAGGGGGAGTGAGATGGGGGGTGACACGCAGCAAAGGGCCCAGGTTGGGTTCAAACCCGGGCCGCTGGACTCAGCCTACATGGGGCAAACGCTCCTACTGGGGGAGCTAGAGCCCCCCCCCCACAGCCAAAGTACTTAGGTGAATTACTACTGAAACCCATTCTGTGTCTTTGTGTTTCAGCCTCCAGACTCAGGCTCCATCAGGAGGCTGATGTCCGACACTACTAGCCTGCGCCAGATCTTGGAGGAGGCCGACTCGCTGCTCCGGGTGTTCTGGAGAGCCGGTCTACCGGACCACGCGGACGCCAAACAGGTCAGGACCGACGCCTCGCGGCGTTACAGAGGCCGATGAATGTGATGGTGCACGTCCGGATACGCCCTTGTTTTCACAGATGGGATCTCCCTGCTTCCCAGCATTGCACGCTAATGGGCCCTTAGTTGCTCTTCAAAGACCACTGACAAGCAAAGACAACAGTCTACGCCCTCCTACAGCAACGATGGCTGCAGCTGATTGGACGAACACGTCAAAACCGACTGTAACACCGACCCTCATGGCGGCTCGTTCGGAACAAGAGCTTGTTTTTGAATATAAGATTATAGGACTCGGTTATGAACTAAATCATCTCCTGAAATGAGATTTTGTACAACAAAAAGTTAATTAACTGCTTTTGCTGCTGTTTAAAATCAGAATTGTTTTGGCTAGCAGTGATTGCTTACATACAAAAGTCTTGAGCCAACAGCAGCCGTCGATCTCGTGCGTGTGCGTCCGTCCGTGCGTGCGTGTACATATGGAGCTCCTATAACCCGTGATGCAGTCAGAAACAAGAACGCGAGCGAGCTAACCAATGATAACATTAGCATTTTGGCTCGAGGGCATGTCAAAACGATTGCCCATCCTTCTTCTGATTTCCAGCCGCAGCCTGCCACCCGGACTAACGTCACGTGCTTTGTGTTATCAAGACATTGTTAGAAATTCATAACTAACATCGCGTTCGTTCGGATCTCTGAGGAAGGAGGCTGAGGGTCTAATTGAGAATTGAGAAAAGGTTTAATGCAACAGAATGATGGGGATGATGAGACAAAGACAGAGACACCATGATAACACTGCAGCTGACAGCCGACTGGATCCATGCTTCCCCCATGATGGAGTCACGTAAAACCAGTCTTGAATATCCCTAAATCACACTCATTGATCCCCTACACCGGGGGGGCTGTTCCTTTTCACCTGGTGCATTCAAATCCATTGTCATTGGTCCTCCGTTGTCATGACAGCATGTCGAGGGCATCTTCGCTGTCCAATGAGAATAACCATGCCGCTAAACTCTGCCCCTTTGGGGGTCGTTT
>NC_045741.1:5751871-5752150 GCF_008692095.1 Etheostoma spectabile
ACAAAAAGGGTCTGTCGTGTAAATGTGAACTCTAACATCAACAGTTTAATCAGCGTTGGGTACTTTCCGGTTATCTCGAACTCATTTTTCCGCCCGTTATCTCGACCGTTATCTCATTCCCGGCTAGAAAGATGAACCTCTTGAGCCTGCCAACTCCTGAGGAGGAAGCTGTGAATTTCTTTCAAGATCGTGTTCTTCTAGCAAAAGAACGAAGATGCAAGAACGACCATCTCATGAAGCTGTGCTTTGGCAAAGAAATCTTCTGGAAGTGCACACTCA
>NC_045741.1:5752160-5752294 GCF_008692095.1 Etheostoma spectabile
TCAGAAGATCAATATTCGCAACGGCAACTGGTTCGGACCATCACCTACTCAGACAGCTGGAAGGCACGCAAGACACAAGAACTGGAGCGGGCTGGATTTGAGCACTTCGAGGTCAACCATCGTTACAATTTTGT
>NC_045741.1:5752304-5753596 GCF_008692095.1 Etheostoma spectabile
ACAGGCGCACACACTCAGACCGTGGACAGGATGTGGGGATCAGCAAAGTGGAGGAATGAGAAGCACAGAGGCACAGATCGTCACTTCCTGAAGTCTTACTTGGCCCGAGTTCATGTGGAGAAGCGGCATCGGCGAAAAGAATCCGTTCGATGCTATTCTGGGTGACGTGAAGAATCATTGGCCGCCTGCTATTGGACAATAAAAAGATTTTTTTTTAAATGAGGTCATTAAATAATTCATTGTTTTGATGAGGTCGAGATAACCGGAAAGTACCCAGCATTAGTCTTAGCCTAGACCAGGACCCCAGGGGACAGGAGACAGAAGGCTACTTCCTGGTGTGAAACAATCGGGTTCTTTCTATATGTTGAATAGTTTTCATAGTAAAAAAAAAAAAAGGCCATCCTGACCTCTTCACAGACAAAATGCATATTAATCCCCTCCTGGCTGCATCATACATAGTTTATAACTTTTTTTATAACTCAACAACATCCCAAGGCCTTGTGTTTCTTACTCCGTGAGCGTTTTGTGTGTCCACAGGATCCGTCTCTGAGGGAGGAGGTCGTCTCTCTCCGTCTGAGGCTCTCGGAGCGAGAGCAGGCTCTCCAGGACGCCATGGAGAGAGTCCAGAGCTCCAACCGCACCAAAGACAGCATGGAGCACTTTATAGTCCACCAACGTGAGTGGTCCCGCTCACGTGAAACCATCTTTTATCACATTGGTTTTACACATCATATCAGATCATATTCCAACATAAAGGAAACCATGGAATTCTTTCAGTAATGTAATAAAAAATCTACATTTTTACAAAGCTGACTGTCCTTTTAATCTCTTAGTCACTAAAGATTAGAGCTGCGACTACTGACTGTTGTTATTGTTAAGTAATCTGTTGATTATTTTCTGTGTGTGTGTGTGTGTGTGTGTGTGTGTGTGTGTGTGTCGGATTGATGTGCGTGTGTATGCATGGGTGTTGCATGTGTGTATTCATGTGTTTATGTGTGCGTGCGTGTCCTGTCCTGTGTTTTGTGTGTGGTGTGGTTTTTGTGTTTGTGAGTGTGTGTGTCTGTGTGGGTGTGGTGTGAATTTATGTGTATATATGTGTGTGGTCTGTCTGTCTGTCTTGTGGTGTGTTTGTGTGTGTGGTTGTGTGTGTGTGTGTGTTGTGTGTCTGGATCTTTGTGTGTATGCTTGCCACGGTGTGTGTGTTTTGCGTGCAGGTTTGTTTGTATCTGTCTGTGGTTGTGTGTGTGTGGGATGTGTGTGTGGGTGTTTGTGTTTTTTTACGTGTCGAGAAG
>NC_045741.1:5753621-5764053 GCF_008692095.1 Etheostoma spectabile
TGTGTGTGTGTGTGTGTGTGTGTGTGTGTGTGTGTGTTTACAGTGTCGAGAACGCGGGACGTGTTGAGTAAAGCAAAGACAAACTTACAGGTGAGTTCCCACGTCTTTCAGTGGTTTTTCTGCATAATAAAAACATTTATTCGAAGCAGGAGAGAATAACGTGATCTGTGGTTCCCAAACATCTTCATGTGAACGCCCATTAAACTCAACGTAGACCCCAGGATTTTGGGCTTTTATGTTTTCTTACAGAAAGTGTATGAGACCGAGACCAAAAGAGTCAGACATTTTGTGTTTGGCCCTATTTTAACGATCTGAAACTCAAGTATCAAGCACCGAATGCAAGTAGATAAATGACTCTAAAATTCAAAGGACTCAAAATTCATTCAGGACTTGAGTTTGACACAAGGGCCCTAAAGGACCCCTCTAAAGGACCCCTGGGGTTCCCCAGACCCCACTTTGGGAACCACTGCCTTAGATAACCAGAAATGGATGAGTGGAAGTGTACCAGCCTCTCACCTCTCTGCTGCTGTTTCTCTTTCCTCTGACTCCTGCTGAGACTCCTCAGGAGAACCAGCTCCGGATCTCCTCCCTCCGCCGTGCCTCTTCCTCCCCCTCGTCCTCCTCTTCCTCTTCCTCTTTCTCCCCCTCCTCCTCTTCCTCTTCCTCACACCCCCGGCCTGGTAAAGGTACGCTCCCCTGGCTTTGCTGTGTCCTTTTAACATGAAGCCGCTTGCCTTTTTGGATTTAACTTAACCTTGTGTTGTCCTCGGGTCAAATTTGACCCATTTTTGAAAAATTCCCAAAACCAAAATTTCTGAAAATTAACGCGGGTTGTTCCACGCTTGGTGTGTTGTGATTACTAACAAACAGAGTGTAGCTTGTAATTTCCCCACTGGGGATCAATAAAAAGTATAAATTAAAATTGTATTAAATGACATTAAAAGACATTAAAGTTTGCAAAAGTCTAATTCATTTAGGAGACAGGAAGTGAGGACTGTTTTCATACAGTTGACGCTGTTTTAAATTCTCCATCTTTATTAATAACGAGTCTTTGTTATTACTAATTTGATTAATATTTTATGAAAGATTGTCCCTCTCTCTCTCCTCTCCTTTTGTGTCTGAAGGTGAAAACACAGGAGGTTTCTGTGAGCTCGCCTTCTCTCCTGGTTGGGGTGTCGTGAAACCTCGGACCTCCTCCTCCTCCTCCTCCTCCTCCTCTTCCTCCTCCTCTTCTTCCTCTGCTGTCCCGGGACGGGCTTAGCTCCGGCGCCCCCTGCAGTCGGCCTTCCTGCAGCGCACCATCTCATGGTTCAGACTGATTTTGGGGATTCCGGCTCTCTGATTGTCTGGAGAAACCTTCCAGTTGTGCGTCGTCCGTGTGTCGGAGCGTGTTGTCCGAGTCCTGCGGGTTCACGATGCTTCGTCGTGATTGGCCGAGGCCATCGACTGAAGCGTTTCCTCTCATTTACGTGAGACCGGACTGAGTTTGGCTGGAGTTGGTTTATGGTTCACAATTTTGGATTAAGCTTTTTTTTTTTTTCGTTTCCACAGATAAAATCTAAATTCTACAAATATGAAATCAGATTTGAAACACTTTTGGGGGCTCTTAGCAACCATTTAGTCCAGGTCTGATGATTCTACATGTGCTGTTTTTAATGTGGAGCTGCTCTAATGTGGCACAGGGGCGGAGTGAGGGGGGGAGGGGGGGGGGCTTCTAGTTCTCCAGTCCCAAAGGGTTCTCTCAAAAGCCCCAGATGTTTTGGGGTTTTAAAGGTCTATGAATGTTGCTTTTTGTATGCTTTCATATAGACCTAGTGGTCCCTAATACTGGATCGGAAGTTCTTTTATATAGACCTTAGTGGTCCCTAATACTGTATCTGAAGTCTCTTTATATAGAACTTAGTGGTCCCTAATACTGGACTGGAAGTCTCTTTATATAGACCTTAGTGGTCCCTAATACTGTATCTGAAGTCTCTTTTATATAACCTTAGTGGTCCCTAATACTGTATCTGAAGTCTCTTTATATAGACCTTAGTGGTCCCAATACTGGATCGGAAGTTCTCTTTTATATAAACTTAGTGGTCCCTAATACTGTATCTGAAGTCTCTTTATATAGACCTTAGTGGTCCCTAATACTGTATCTGAAGTCTCTTTATATAGACCTTAGTGGTCCCCTAATACTGTATCTGAAGTGTCTTTTATATAGACCTTAGTGGTCCCCTAATACTGCATCTGAAGTCTTTTGTTTAGGGCTCAGTGTCCCCTAATACTGCATCTGAAGTCTTTTGTTTAGGGCTCAGTGTTCCCTAATACTGTATCTGAAGACCCAAATCCTCATAAAGTGATATTTTCATGCCATGGGACCTTTAAAGTAGCTTCAACGATGATTCATCCTCAACATTTGTTGAGTTTTGGTTTCAGACTGATGAATACAGCTGGAGAACAATTAGATAAAATTAGCTGAGCTCCATATGTTGACAAGGTCTCACTCCGCCCTTGCAGTGATAACCCTCGATGGGATATGTAGTCTCTGTTTTGACAATCATAACAGCCACATAAGAGCAAATATCAGCCCTTAAATCGTGAACCAGAAGCCAACTTCAGCCCCGTTCTTCAGCAGGGATTCACAAACAAAAACTCCACGCCATGCCAGCAGGAAAGGGGCTTTAAAAAAAACAAAAAAGAACTGCAAAGTGCTTCCTCTCAGCCTCATGTTTGTAGTTTTCTTGTGTAGAATAGTTGCGTGTGGTTTGAGCAGCTCGGGGAAACAAAAGCCATACTCGGTGCAGGACGGTAGATGTGTTTTTGTTTTGTCCTAATTGTACAAAAAATGGGTCATTAAAAATGGCCGACTACTGATAGCATTATGGGAAAGTTTGGTCAAATAGCTGGCAGATGATGCTCTTTTGCATTTAGCCTACACTCTAATAAAATAGGATTTTTTGGAGTCAGTTCTTGATATCTAAGTCGATATTTAATAAATAATTATGGGTCCAACCCAGATTTTTCCTGCTGAGACAGTCGCTCACAGATTTGAGTCGTGCATGCGTCACTTTCTGACAAGTAGCATACAAGATGCTAACGAGAGACTACTTTAATGTCAACACAGTAAAAATGGAGCTACTTAACCAAGTTGTAGCTTAGCTACAAGCTAGCAATCAAACACATCAAAGGCTGTCAGGTTGGATGGTGTTTTGAGCTAACGTTAGCAACCAAACAACCATAGCTAAAAATGTTTTTGAAATGACTGCTAACTTAGTTACAAGCTAGCATCAAACACAAGAAAGACTGTCACTTATATGGTGTTTTGAGCTAACGTTAGCAACCAAACAATCACAGATAGCTACAACATTTTTGAAATGACTGCTAGCTTAGCTCCAAGTTAGCAATCAAACACAGCAAAGGCTGTCAGTTGAATGGTGTTTTGAGCTAACGTTAGCAATCAAACAACCACAGCTAGATGGCTAAAACGTTCTTAAAATGACTGCTAGCTTAGCTACACGCTATCAAACTTAACAAAGACTGTCACTTTAATGGCGTTTGGAGCTAATGTCAGCAATCAAACAACCGTAGATGAAACGTTTTTGAAATGACTGCTAGCTTAGCTCCAAGTTAGCATCAAACACGAGAAAGGCTGTCAGTTGAATGGTGTTTTGAGCTAACGTTAGCAATCAAACAACCATAGCTAGATGGCTAAAACGTTTTTTTAAAAGGCTGCTAGTTTAGCTACAAGCTAGCAATCAAACACAGCAAAGGTTGTCAGTTGAATGGTGTTTTGAGCTAACGTTAGCAACCAAACAACCATAGCTAGATGGCTAAAACGTTTTTAAAATAACTGCTAGCTTAGCTACAAGCTAGTTGAATGGTGTTTTGAGCTAACGTTAGCAACCAAACAACCATAGCTAGATGGCTAAAACGTTTTTAAAATAACTGCTAGCTTAGCTACAAGCTAGTTGAATGGTGTTTTGAGCTAACGTTAGCAACCAAACAACCATAGCTAGATGGCTAAAACGTTTTTGAAATTATTTCAATCTTCTGTTAATGTTTGTGATGAAAAAACTTTACTTTTTAAGGGGTTTTCGCAAATTTCAGTATGACACGTTATGCCGTAAAACGTTTAAAAATGAGCATGCGCGACTCAAATATGCACTCGACTCACATCCGGTAGCGACGGACACTCGAAAGGCCTTCTGATCAAGCTGCTGTATTTCGCAGTCTCTTAAGAAACCAGTGTACATTTTGGTATTTAACCTTTATTTTTCCAGGTAAGTCAATAGAGATCAAAGTCTCATTCACAGTCTGATCTGCTGCCTCTGAGCCGTTGGGGTTAAGAGCCTTGCTCAAGGGCACCTCAGTGGTGGTGATGAGGCAGGGACGAGCGCTATATATATATATATATCTATATATCTATATAGATATATATATAGAAAGAGAGAGATATATATATACATCTCCCTTTGGTGTTTTTTTCTTTTGTTAAATTTGTGAATCTCATTATGTTTGCATTTCCCTCAAATTGACAATCAATGATTTTTTTTTTTTTTAATACAAAGTTTTAAATAAAAATCCATCGATAACGGAGAGACGTCTGTACGTAAAGACGAATTCCTTTAAAACATTTGAACATTTGCAGGGTTTTTTGAGGCTCACTGTGCAAATTAACCTATTTTTCTGAGATTTATTGGGTGTTTTTACGATGGCTTCTTGGGATTATTATTTCTTTCTCTCTGTTATTTTTGTATTTTTCGTGATTTCTCTGTATAGTATGATAGCTGTTTTTTTTTTTTTATGCATGAACTGTGGCTTCACCGCCCTCTGCTACTTTTACCGAAATATGCAAATCTTTGGGTTACCGTGCAATAATAGCCTACCCTGCTTTTGCTGTTGTTGATGTTTTAGGTTTGGAGATTAAAGTGCCATGTCATCTGGGTTTATTTTGTTGCTCTGAAGCTGAATTTCTGAAGCTGAATTTAAAAAAAATGTATACTTTTGTCATGTGGACGAATCAACTTAAAGCCGTGTGGCGTTTTATTGGCCACCGATTGATTTGCGTTCAACTAAACAGTTTTACTACTGCAATGTGTGAAACGCAAACTAAGGTCAAAGTAGACCGCTTAAAGAGCGCGGTAGTCATATGTGGTTTATAAAAAGAGCATCATGATCCAAAGGCAAAAAACTGTATGTTGTCAAATCAGGTGTAAACCTAGCAATTATAGAGATTTTCGTGTTTGTGTGTGGGTGTAATTTCCCTACAAGTACAGGTCCAAACTTTGGTGTCTTGGGTTGCGTGTTGTGGTGTGTGTGTGGTGTGTGTGGTGTGTGGTGTGTTGGTGTTTGTGTGTGTGTGTGTGGTGTGTGTGTGTGTGTGTGTGTGTGTGTGTGTGTGTGTGTGTGTGTGTGTGTGTGTGTGTGTGTGTGTGTGGTGTGTGTGTGTGTAATTACTACACGTCAAAGGTCAAACTTTGGTGTCTTGGTGTGTGTGTGTGGGTGTGGTGTGTGTGGTGGGTGGGTGGGGCGCAGGGGGGGGGGGGGGTGTGGGTGTGTGTGTGTGGGGGGTGGGTGTGAGTGTGTGGGGGTGTGTGTGTGTGTGTGTGTGGGGGGTGGGGTGTGTGGGGGGGGGGGGGGTGTGTGGGGGTGTGTGGTGTGGTGGTGTGTGTGTGTGTGTGGGTGTTGTGTGGGTGTGGGTGGTGTGTGTGGTGTGTGTGTGTTGGTGTGTGGGGTGTTGGGTGTGTGTGGGTGTGTGTGTGTGTGGTGTGATTTACAAGTCAAAGGTTCAAATGGGTGTCTTTTGTGGGTGTGTGTGGTGTGTGGGTGTGGTGTGTGTGGGGGGGGGGGGGGGGGTGGTGTGGGTGTGGTGTGTGGGTGGGGGTGTGTGTGTGGGGGTGGTGTTGTGGGGGGGTGTGTGTGTGTCTGGTGGTGGGTTGTGGGGGGGGTGGGGGGTGTGTGTGGGTGTGTGTGTGTGTGTGTGTGGGGGGGTGGGGGGTGTGTGTTGTGTGTGGGTGTGTGTGTGTGTGGGGGGTGTTGTGGGGGGGTGGTGTGTGTGTGGTTTGTGTGGGGGGGGGGTGTGTGGTTGTGTGGTGTGGTGTGGGGTGGGGTGTGGTGGGTGGGTGGTGGGGGTGTGTGTGTGGTGGTGTGGTGTGTGTGGTGTGTGTGTGTCGTGATGTGGGGGTGGTGTGTGGGTGTGTGTGTGTGTGTGTGTGGTGTGTGGGTGTGTGTGGTTGGTGGGTGTGTGTGTGTGTGTGTGTGTGTGGTGTGTGTCGTGTGGGTGTGGTGTGTGTGTGTGTGGTGTGTGTGTGTGTGGGGTGTGTGTGGGGGGTGTGTGTGTGTGTGTGTGTGGGTGTGGGTGTGGTGTGTGGGTGTGGGTGTGGTGTTGGTGTGTGGGGGGGTGTGTGTGGGTGTGTGTGGGGGGGGGTGTGGTGTGGGGGGTGTGTGGGTGTGTGTGTGTGTGTGTGTGTTGGGTGTGTGTGTGTGTGGTGGTTAGGAAACCAACTCATGTATGTACATATTTAAGCGAGGTGAGCATCCATGTGCCAGATGTTTTTGTTGTTTGACAGAAACCAGCTGTGTTTTTATGCATGTTCTCTCTATAAAAATGTTTTGGAAAAAAAAAAACCTTTTTAATAAAAACAAAAGGGCACAAAACAGCATCTTTCTTGGTTTGTTTTGTTTCTCTGAAAGTGAAATAAAGCCCACAAGCAAAAAGCAGAACCATACTCTAGGGCACGGGTGTCAAACCTGAGGCCCGCGGGGCCAAATCCGGCCCCTTTGAGATTTTGATCCGTCCCCAAAATGGATTTAGGTTCACAAGATATTATGTTTTTGTAACTTTTTCAATGTTTTGTTGCTTTTTCTGAAGTTTTTGTCACTTTCTCCGAAGTTTTTGGGACTTTTTATTTCAACGTTTTTGTCACTTTTTTCAACGTTTTTTCAACCTTTTTTTATTGATAGCTAAGTTACTTAATACATTATTTGTTGTAGCTTTTTCAATGTTTTGTTGCTTTTTCGGAAGTTTTTGTCACTTTTTCTGATGTTTTTGGTGCTTTTCATTTCAACAATTTTGTCACTTTTCCCGATGTTTTTTTCCAGTGTTTTTGATGCTTTTTTCAACCTTTTTTGTCACTTTTGCTGATGCTTTTGTCACTTTTTTCAACGTTTTTGGTGCTTTTGCAGATATTTTTGGTGCTTTTTATTTCAACGTTTTTGTAGCTTTTTCAATGTTTTGTTGCTTTTTCTGAAGTTTTTGTCACTTTTGCCGATGTTTTTGGTGCTTTTTATTTCAACATTTTTGTCACTTTTGCCGATTTTGTTGGCTTTTATTTAACATTTTGTCAACTTTTTTTGACATTTTTTTCATTTTTGTCTTTTGTCACTGTTTCCGAGTTTTTTCCAGTGTTTTGTCGCTTTTTTCAACCTTTTTATTGATAGCTAAGTTACTTATACACATATTTGTTGTAGTTTTTCAAGGTTTTGTCACTTTTTTGACGTTTTTGTCAACTTTTGCCCGATGTTTGGTGCGTGCTTTTATTTCAACATTTTTGTCACTTTTGCCGATTTTTTTGGTGCTTTTTATTTCAACATTTTGTCACTTTTTTGACTTTTTTTCACTTTTTTTGACATTTTGTCACTTTTTCGAAGACGTTTTTTTCCGTGTTTTTGTCATTTTTCAACTTTTTTATTGATAGCTAGTACTTAATAATTATTTGTTGTCAGCTTTTTCCAATGTTTTGTCACTTTTTTTGACGTTTTTATCACTTTTGCCGATGTTTTGGTGCTTTTGATTTCACCATTTGGTCACTTTGCGATTTTTTTGGTGCTTTTATTTCAACATTTTTGTCACTTTTTTTGGACCATTTTTTTCACTTTTGACATTTTGTCACTCTTGTCCGACGTTTGTTCCAGTGTTTTTGTCACTTTTTTCAACCTTTTTTATTGATAGCTAAGTTACTTAATACATTATTTGTTGTAGCTTTTTCAATGTTTTGTTGCTTTTTCGGAAGTTTTTGTCACTTTTTCTGATGTTTTTGGTGCTTTTCATTTCAACAATTTTGTCACTTTTCCCGATGTTTTTTTCAACCTTTTTAGTCACTTTTGCTGATGCTTTTGTCACTTTTTTCAACGTTTTTGGTGCTTTTGCAGATATTTTTGGTGCTTTTTATTTCAACGTTTTTGTAGCTTTTTCAATGTTTTGTTGCTTTTTCTGAAGTTTTTGTCACTTTTGCCGATGTTTTTGGTGCTTTTTATTTCAACATTTTTGTCACTTTTGCCGATGTTTTTGGTGCTTTTTATTTCAACATTTTTGTCACTTTTTTTGACATTTTTTTCACTTTTTTTGACATTTTTGTCACTTTTTCCGACGTTTTTTTCCAGTGTTTTTGTCACTTTTTTCAACCTTTTTTATTGATAGCTAAGTTACTTAATACATTATTTGTTGTAGCTTTTTCAATGTTTTGTCACTTTTTTTGACGTTTTTATCACTTTTGCCGATGTTTTTGGTGCTTTTTATTTCAACATTTTTGTCACTTTTGCCGATTTTTTTGGTGCTTTTTATTTCAACATTTTTGTCACTTTTTTTGACATTTTTTTCACTTTTTTTGACATTTTTGTCACTTTTTCCGACGTTTTTTTCCAGTGTTTTTGTCACTTTTTTCAACCTTTTTTATTGATAGCTAAGTTACTTAATACATTATTTGTTGTAGCTTTTTCAATGTTTTGTCACTTTTTTTGACGTTTTTATCACTTTTGCCGATGTTTTTGGTGCTTTCTATTTCAACATTTTAGTCACTTTTGCTGATGCTTTTGTCACTTTTTTCAACATTTTTGGTGCTTTTTAATTCAAGGTCTTTGTCACTTTTTTCTACGTTTTATCACTTTTGCCGATGTTTTTGGTGCTTTTTATTTCAACATTTTTGTCACTTTTGCCGATTTTTTTGGTGCTTTTTATTTCAACATTTTTGTCACTTTTTTTGACATTTTTTTCACTTTTTTTGACATTTTTGTCACTTTTTCCGACGTTTTTTTCCAGTGTTTTTGTCACTTTTTTCAACCTTTTTTATTGATAGCTAAGTTACTTAATACATTATTTGTTGTAGCTTTTTCAATGTTTTGTCACTTTTTTTGACGTTTTTATCACTTTTGCCGATGTTTTTGGTGCTTTCTATTTCAACATTTTAGTCACTTTTGCTGATGCTTTTGTCACTTTTTTCAACATTTTTGGTGCTTTTTAATTCAAGGTCTTTGTCACTTTTTTCTACGTTTTATCACTTTTTTCGATGTTTTTGGTGCTTTTTATTTCACCGTTTTTGTCTTATTTTTCAACGTTTTTGGTGCTTTTTATTCAATATTTTTTGTCGCTTTGTATTGATAGCTTTGTATTGATAGCTTTGTATTGATAGCTTTGTATTGATAGCTTTGTATTGATAGCTTTGTATTGATAGCTTTGTATTGATAGCTTTGTATTGATAGCTTTGTTATTGAACTTTGTTTAAGTTTGTGTTGCTTTTTTTGATAGCTCAAGTTCCGTAATAAAGATGTGTGTGCTTCAATGTTGTTGCTTTTCGGAAGTTTGTGGTCACTTTGTTTGATGTTTGGTTGCTTTTCATTTAACCCTTGTACTTTTCCCGATGTTTTTTCAACCTTTTTGTCACTTTTGTGATGCTTTTTACGTTTTTCCAACGTTTTTCTGGGGCTTTGCAATATTTTTGGGGTGCTTGTTCTTTCACTTTTTTTTGTAGCTTTTTCAATGTTTTGTTGCTATTTCTGAAGTTTTTAACACTTTTTACAACGTTTTTGGTGCTTTTTATTTCAACGTTCCTACCCTAAGTCCTAAGACCAGGACTAGTCACGTCCAACACCAGACCGAGTCCAAAGAGGTTTGAGTCCGAGTCAAGACCGAGTCCAGGACAGAATAAAGGTCTTATGCGTGACAGTATCAAGACAATCATTTTTGGGTTTCCCTCCCCCTCCAATATTAATATCAACATAATAAAGACACCTGGACTCGGTCCAGACCAGAAGCCATGTTGGGCAAGACCAGCGGCCGAGACCGAGACAAGTCCGAGTCCAGATACTGGCGAGTCCGAGACAAGTCCGAGACCTGATGTAAGACTACGTGTAAAGCTAATCTAAAGAGGTGTATTTTGATTGGTGTCAGGTCCGTAGTCTGATCACCAAATAATTCATGCCGTATATAAATAAACGTGCAGGAATGAGCTGATTTTTTCATAAATACATCATCATCATCATCATCATCATCATCATCATCATCATCATCATCATCATTGTCCAGCTTCTTGTAATTTTCACCATCAGAATAACTTGGAAGTATGTTACAGTTTTTTTTTTTTTAAATAAAACTAAAACAAAGAACGTCACGTGGCTGAAATTCACTCAGAAATAAGTTAAATGCATGTTGTGTTGTCTTCCAGCAGGAGGC
>NC_045741.1:5764063-5774923 GCF_008692095.1 Etheostoma spectabile
TGTGTTGTATGTGTGTGTGTGTGTGTGTTTGTATGTGTGTGTGTGTGTACATATACTGTACATTAAATACCTTATTTTACTATATATTCCACATCATTACAATCAAAAGTCAGACAGTTGACTTCGGGAAATTCTGTTGTTTTTTACACACTTGGTTATTTTTCCAGCAAATTAAAAAATATTAAACAAAAAAAAACAACTCTGAGTGTCAACACACTCCTTCCTATATGCTGAACAACAGTCCGCTAAATCCCACCAAATTTCAATTTAAAAAAAATCAGCTGTTTTCGTTTGGATCTGGGCATCAGTGATGTTGTTTTTAAATTTTTTACCATATGCTGTAAAACACCGTTTTAAAGTTGCATACATATCACACACACAAAAAAAAAATCCTAATCAGTTGGAAATGAACGGTGCTTTTATTTTGTTGACGTTCAACCGGATGTTGCGACATCGTTCGCGCTAGCTTGACACCGCGGTGACCGTGTCAGAGTCAGAGGAAGCGAGCCGTGCCGTGCCGCGACTGCAGTTGAACACAGTGCTCGAGCCGCCGGTGTGTCTCTCACACACACACACACACACAGCTTAGCCTTTTATCTAATGATGGAAGAACATCTGAAGAGGACCTCAACTGTGGGATAAAACAACGCGAGACGGGATCACACGCGCACAATTCACGCGGGAGCCATCTGGAACCTTCGGCTCCGACCTGTCATTTAGGTGTCATCATTACGGTGTTTCTGCGCAGGTAGACGTTAGCGTCAGCCGGGCTAGCCGCTCGGCTAAGCTAGCTTTAGCATCCGCCCGCTAACTAGCGTTAACTAGCGACCCAAAACAACGAACTAACTAACAAGTTGGGTCGGATGGACTGTTGCCAGGGACGACACCAAGGAAACAGCCCAGTATGGATCATATTTCACCCTACAGCTTATAAACTGTCCTTGTAGACAACCGTTGGTAACCGTTAACCGCTGTTTTTTAAACTGACGGTTGATTGACAGCTCGTCACCAACGGTTTTCCCAGATGTTAAAAGTGGATTTAACGCTGTTAAGTTAGCAGGACTCTGCCAGGAATGGGGGTTTGGCTGGAAAATAAACCCCCGAGTGGACTGTCAACTCAACAAACGATGGATTTCAATTTGGCAGCGAGGTGTCACTGAAGCTGACACGTTACGAGCCAACTAACTGACGTGACCCCTTTCATCCGGGGCACACAAAGAGAGAAGTGTGTGGGGGGGGGTTATTTATACTATGAAAAGGACTGAAAATAAAAACAAGAGGAAATTCTGTAACATGGAGCACCAGGGGAGCGGGAGAGCAGAGAAAGATGCGGTGAGTAGTGAAGTCTTTCTGGCACCTTTTGTCACTGTGATGTCAACTACACGCACAGGGGGGCCGTGAACGCACCACAGCAACCGATTTGCACATGCAAAACCTTATTGAAAAATGTAGGAATTTTATGTGTGTTTTCAGCCCAGTCAATATGCGCAGCTTTGCTGTTTAGCACAGCCGGGCTACTCGTCTGCTTAAAGGACAATTCCGCTGTTTTATTACACATGCTTTAGGTCCAGTTAAGCGTATTGGCATTTGCAGCCCAGACCTGGATTAGGGTACAGTCTGGTTTCTGAAAAAAACACTGCAGAAGGATGCGTTTGCGTGTCAGTGTGTGTCACCTATCAGTGTACCTGCAAAGGTGCAGACCAGATTTTGCAGCTGCACCTTTGCATGCTTTTTCTTGATCATATCTGTGGTTTTAATACTGCTTTGGGCATATTTAAAATATCCCAGGTGGCATTAAAAGTGATCAAATTAAGATTTCTAATCAGTGTGTGTGTGTGTGTGTGTGTGTGCGCGGTGGGTGGGGTTGCTAGGTGAAGCAAATATATAATATAACTTTTGACATATCTCTTTAAACCCCCCTTCAGCGTTCCCACCACCCCCCCCCCCCCCCCCCCCAATGCAAAACATGCATTTGATTTGCGTTAACTCAATTGATTTTATTCTAACAGCGTCACTGTATATGTTGTACTTTTGCTTAGAAAAAGCAACTGTATTAAGACAAATGATCTATCACAGAACCATGTGGATTATCATACTGGAGCACAAGGATCTGATCAAGGGCCTCATGCAGCTGTTTGCAGTATTGCACCACTTATAAGGACAAGACCCCCAAGTGTATTAGCAGCTTATGTAGATCCAGGGATGTTTTGTCACATCTTCTCTGATGAGATTTGACGGATCTTGCAGCTTTGGTGGACATAGTGCTTCATTTTTAACGTGTTTCAGGCTGCAGTTGGTTTTCCTTCACTCATTTATTTCTCTTTCGCATGAGAATTGGCCTGCAGAGACTTGAACCTTGCTTGAGTCTTGTCTCCTGTTACTCAGACCAGATGTTTTTTTTTAAATTCTGTGATTTAAAGTCTCTGCAAGTTGATCTTCATGCTGGACCGTGCACCTTTTGCATTATGCTCCACAAGCAGAAATAACAACTATCATAATTTACTCCTGCATACTTTGGACTCTTCATTGCACAATTGCCTCGACCTGTCTATAGTGTTACTGTTTAGAGTGTGTATATATTAGTGTGTGTGTATATATTAGTGTGTACATATTGTTTGTTTTGTATGTGTAGGCGCATTGTGAGCAATGATGACCCAGAGCAAAATTCCTCGTATGTGTCCTCAAACCTGGCGAATAAAGCAGATTCTGATTATGAATCAAAAGCAAAAGCTATAATACCTTTTTAGGCACCGACCAAATCGCCTCCGTACTCAGATTCTCTGATCCGGGTCTGTGCTGCGTTCAGGCTCCGCCACGCACCACAGCAGCAGCTCAGCCCATGGGGAACCGGAGGGTCGCTGGTTCAAGTCCCAGTCCCAGTATGGTGGACCAAAGTACGGAGTGTGGATTTGTAGTTGGAGAGATGCTTTTTCACCTCCGTGGCACTGGCAGGTGCTTTGAGCAAGACACCGTCCACACCCCCCCCCCCCCAACTGCTCAGGGGCGCTGGTCCAGCACTGGCAGCCCCCCCCACTCTGACATCTCTCATTTGTGCATGTATGGGTCATGAACGTGTGTGTGTGTGTGTGTGTGTGTGTGTGTGTGTGTGTGTGTGTGTGTGTGTGTGTGTGTGTGTTGTGGTGTTGTTGTGTGTATTTCAGGCCTGTGTGTGGTGAATTCGAACAAAAACAGAGTGTAATTGTAATTGCCCCACTGGGGATCAATAGACGGTATAAATTATTGAATTATTATAAATTATAAATTATTATACCGCCAGAAGTGCAACGATTCCTGCTGCATGACACGCAGATATATATATATATATATATATATATATATATATATATATATATATTGTCTCTACAAGCACTTTACAGAACAATCAAGTCTGTTAATCCTTGTATTGTCTTAAATAACGTACACAGCTGTAAAGATTAATCGATTTGTCAGTCGACGATTACGTTTATTATAGATGGAAAAACAAGGAAATCTTCAGTGATGTCAGCTCGTTAACCCCCGTGTTGTCTCCACTTCCGGGACCCTCTCGTGTCCCTCGGGTCAAACTGACCCGGGACTTATTTGGGGTTTTATAAACAATTCTGAAATCAAGTTTTACTTCATAATCTATTAACAAATATTGTCTTTATCTCAGTTTCCAACAGCTGAGATAACATCTATGTTTAGGGAATGCATCAGTCTCTACTAGCACACTATTAAACATGGAAGTGGGGTTGTTTTATATCATAAGGTTATAATTCATGTTAAAAATCCACTATGGAAACAACATAAGTGTCATATCCAGAATAATGTTCTGAGTCAGGAATACATGTTTATCACAGGAAATAAGGAAAGGACGCTGATTTCAGGATAGAAAAACATTTGACCCAAATACCATACAGGGGTTAGCTAGGATCTACCATCCAAATGAGTTTTGGTAATTGAATGGATAGATCTTGCTGTTTCAAAAAATATATAGTTTAGGAACAGGTACCAGAAGTTATATGTCTTTTCTACCAAGGCGGTTTGGTGCTGGTTCGGAGTGCGGTGCCAAATATCGAACCGGTTCTTTGCTTTCCCATACAAATAAACCTGGTTCTGGGCCAAGGACACGGTTCCACCTCAGCACCAACGTAGCGCTGGTCTGGAGATAAGAAACCCGGTTACGTCACGTGCTGGGGGGGCGGGTCCCGATGGGCTTTTTGTCGGGGAAATGGGACCGCCCCCGGTCAAACCGGGACGTCAGTTACACCCTAACTACTCTGGGCTCTCTCGGCTGTGGAAAATCCAGACTGGTTCTTTAGATCAATGTCGAGTAGAACCAGCACCAGAACCAGCCTGTGTCAGCTTGGTGGAAGAGACACTCAGAGTAGTATTGGTGTCGGTGCCCACACCCAGCCCTAACAGCGTGACAGTGTTTTATAGAAACCCTGTTTCGTTCTATCTCAGCTTGCAATATAAAAAATGGAAATGGTGTAATAATAATAAGATCTTCTTCCAACACATGATATCTCATGTGGTTCAAGATTTACATTCTGCATGAAGTCATGTTCTCCATTTCGGACGTTTGACACTTGACTTGAGTCTGTCGGGCGATAGTTATCTGCACCACCGGCCATCGGGGATACTATTGCGAGATAATAATACCCCGATGGCCGGGGTGGCGCAGCACAACAAATTACAGTAAATCAAAATAAACTGAAAATTATATTTTTAGTGTAATATTGGCAAAGCTGCTGCACACAAAAAACTGTAATTCAAATAAAGTAAAACTGTCTATTTACAGTAATGTACCCTGAAATTAAAAATAACAGCATGCCCTACTGTAAATAACAGTAGTTACTGGCAAACGCGATGCCGCCATATATTACTGTAATTCAAATACAGATATTTAACTGTAACCTGTTCAGTAAATACTGTAGTTTTAAAACAGCATGCCTACTGTAACATAACAGTAGTTTTACTGGTGAAGCTGCTGCCATATATTACTGTAAATTCAAATAATACAGTTAGTAACTGTATACTCGTGTTACAGTAAATACCTTAATTTTAAAATACTTATGTTACTGTAATTAGTTAACCCGTAGTGTTCACTAGCGAAGCATGCTGTGCAGTTTATATTTACTGGAAATTCAAATAAAGTAGCGTATGAAAACTTGTGAAAAACTGTTTCACACGTTTAAATACTGTAGTTTAAAACAGCATGTCTACTGTAAATAAACAGTAGTGGTATGGTGAGTTGTCTGTAGTTGTTTATGCGTATATTCTGAGCAAATTTTTATCAGTGTGACTTCCTAATGAAATAGGTTCAGTAAGTTTACGTCCAATGAGGAACGATTTGCCTGGACAAAAGTCACCCTTACAGAGAAACAACCCTTTCCAGCTACTTTTTTGCTATGTACGAGTACTTTGTCTAAATCAATCCTACAATGGTTTCATACTGGTTGAAAGGACATTTCAGCTTTGCAGCAAAGGTTTGAGTCCGTTTTGTGGGATGGTTTTGAGTCAGGGGGTTGAAAGGGGCTAATAGTTGGCAGCGGAGTTGTCTTTTGGTATGGGAGTGGTTCGTTGCTGAAGAGTGGTAAGGGGGTGTGATTGTTGAGTTGGAGGGCGTGGCTTCATGGTCGTCATGGGACGTCGGGACAGATGTTTTTTTTTTGAGCTGCTGCCTGTTTTTATGGGTTTATTGTTTCAAAACATGTATGAAACCATGGTACCAAGTACACGGGGCGTTTTAGTTCCACAGGCATTTATTCTAGTCTATCGCTTTTACACTGTGGAATTGACTGAGGTAATGACTATATGGTCCTGTTACATGACGGGTTGTGTCTACTTGCACAGAAGCTGTATATCGGCATGTGTTCCGGCTGGTAGTATCTGCCTGCTAGTATTTCATTTAATTTAATAGTTATGTGCTCTCTGGGGACTGATTTTGCTGCTGCAAGATGTAATATTTCCCATTTTTTTGGGTATCTGTCATGTTTCCGTAACTTGTCTACAATGTATGTTTTTGTGTAAATCGTGTAGCGCATGGACTTTAAAGCTTCAGAATATCGAATCAATAATATCGATTTGTCCGCCGATATATCCACGGGCCTGATGATTATTGCCCAATTAAGGTCATTGCCTGATCACATATCCTGTTATTTCAGGATTCAGGTTTTTGATTTGATGTACATCCTGATAAAGTTCCCTTGGCCTTTAGAAGTTAAAAGACACACACTATATACATTCACTACACACCATCACACCACCACACCCACACACACACACCACACACACACCAGACACACACACACACACACAAACACACACTCTTCATATACATCATAACACACATACCCTTCACCATACATCAGATTGTCCTGGTTTATTTCAGTTATCCTAATTATCTGGTTTGATTCTGATGAAGATGTTTTATTTTTGGACAATTTCCCCGTGTTGGTGTGTGTGTGTGTGTGTGGTGTGTGTGGGTGTTGTGTGGTGTTGTGTTGTTGTTGGTGTGTTGTGTTGTGGGGTGTGTGTGTGTGTGTGTGGTGTGCTTAGTATACTGGATCCTATGACATAACTGGCCTTTAATAATTAAAAAAAACAAAACCGGGCCTTTCTTATGGGGATTTATTTAAATAGGCGGGTGTTTACTTTATGGCCCCTGTATTTTAAGGAAGAAGGTTTATTCATTCACGAAGGAAGAAAAGTGGTGATTTTTTAATTTTTTAATTAAGGCATTAAGATCAACTTTCCAAAGATGGTTTTTTATTTTTTATTTTTCTATTTAATATACTTTAGCATGGGTGGTGTACGCTCATTGATTTAAAAAACTAAATGTCGTTTTATAATCAATTAAGAGATAGCAGATATAGTAGGCAGGCTACTCGCACCCGTCTGCCGGGCCTTTCATAAAAAGACCGGCAGGTATCGTCTCTCTGAACAGCAACCGTGTGAACAGGTGATTTAAACCTGACTTTAATGCAGGTAGACCGGACAGGTCCCGACCTGAAGGCAGGACGCCCCCCCCCAACCCGGCTGGAGCGTGGCTAATGAAGCGTGCAAACATCAGCTGGGATAAGAGAAAGTATTAAAACAACATGGTAAATGGTCTCCCCTCTGATTTAACCCTCGGTTGCTCCACTTCCGGGACCTCTCGTGTCCCTTCGGGCTACCAAACTGGCCCGGGATATTTGGGGTTTTAAAAACACTTCTGAACTAACATTTACTTTCGTAACCATAAAAAAATTGTCTTCATCTCAATCCATACAGGGAGATTAACATCTATGTTTAGGGAATGCAACAGTCTCTACTAGCACAATATTAAACATGGGAAGTGGGGTTCGCGTTCGTCATTATAGGTTTATAATTCATGTTAAAATAATTCCACTCTGACTTATAGTCTTCTTTTTGGGATAATTTTTCCTATGTAAAACATTTGCAATGTGGCCAATTTTGACCCAAAATAATACAAGGGTACAACAAATAGTAATGTTCTAACCTTGACTAAAAGTGCATTGTATGCAATATAAGAGCAGTCTACTTCCTTGGTTATCTGCTGCGAACACCTTGGCTTATGTTGTACCTTGGTCTCTGGTAAAGACTATCTTTCCAGTCTTTATTTTTTAATTGGAGTTTCTTTAATAAAAGCTTCATTGTTAATGTACACATTAAAAATGAGGTAACGTAATTTAGTGCAGAGCTGTATAAGAAAATACAAATATATCACATATTAGTGGGATGTCAAGTATTGAAAAGTCTGTGCTATCGGACTCGAGTCCGGACTCATATGGGACCGTTGATCTATGCGTCTCAGGACTCGTTAGTATCTGGACTCGGACTTGTCCTCATGCTTGTCTCGGCCACATTGGGTCTGCCCAACCATGGATTTTGTCGAAGACCAGATGTCAGGTGTCTTGATTATGTTGTAATATAATATTGGAGGGGGAGGAAACCCAAAATGATTGTCTGTAGGAGTTGTCAACTTTTTTCGACCTGAGACGCGTTCTTTGACTCGGACTCAAACTTCTGTGGACTCGGTCTTGACTTGGTACTCGGATAAGTCCTGGGATCTTGGACTTGTTTGGACCGATAAGTGGGTCTGGAAACAGACTGGTAGCGTGTTTGTGGTCAAAAGTGTGCGAGGACCTTGTCTTGTCAACTATGAACGGAGGTTAGACTGGTTACACCTTCAGCATTAGACTGATTGTGTAATTTTGTCTATTCCTAACATCACTACACACACACACACACACACACACACACACACACACACACACCACCCCACACACACACCACACACACACACACCCAAACACACACACACGTGATCCTCATTTAGCAGTCTTTACCATTTGCTGCCTACATTTAAAAATTGTCAGTCGGTTTTACAAGGGAGCAGCCGATAAGCAGATTGCTTATCATTCTTTAAAGCAAGTAGCTTCCAAACCTACACAACACATCACACACACCACACATCACACCACACACACACACACACAATCATCTGTTGGGCAATCAATGAATTGTTGGTGAGCTGTTCCATGGGACCCTTTGTTTCCAACAGTAGAAAGATTATTATTTAGAGCAACATGACACAAAACATGTTTTTTCCACCGGTCTGATTCAAGTCTGACTCCAGCACAGGAATGTGTTTGACGGGATAGCACTCAGATAGCGAGATTTGAGGGGGGCGGTGGTGGGAATAAATAAACAGGCAGTTCGATTCCGTGTATTTCACAAATCTCCCAGAATTTTCGCACGAATAAGTAAAGTTTAGTGATAAAGGTAAAGTGAATTGGTACCCCCTTATCAAACCCCAGATCTAGCTCATCTATGATGATTAGGTAGCGCTAGTCACGTCTGTGTGGTCCTCACGTCCAATTGAACCTTTTTTTTTGTAAATTTTATAATTATTCAGGACTTGGCTTTCTTGGTCTTCAAACCAAATTTGGCCTACCTAAAAAATAACATGGTGCAGTACAGTTCTTCAGGTAAAATATATGGTGTGCACTCTACTACAGAATTTGTTAGTTTTATTGAATTTTATGGTTTAAAAACCTGAAATGACATTAACAAAAAGAGGATCAATCCACCAAGCACTGAAAATAAGAGAAATTGAGGTTTGATTTTTTGTGTAATGTAATAATAAAAATGTTGAAAGAAGAATGATACAAAGAATTATTCTTTTTTATTAAACGATCTGGAAAAGTGATCCTAAATGTAAGGGACAAAGAT
Source organism: Etheostoma spectabile (assembly GCF_008692095.1). Lineage (NCBI taxonomy): Eukaryota > Metazoa > Chordata > Actinopteri > Perciformes > Percidae > Etheostoma > Etheostoma spectabile. Next base: position 5,773,286 of record NC_045741.1, read on the forward strand.
AATTGCTTAAAAAATTGACTATACAATGTAATTAAAAAAAAGTTCAAAGAAACATAAAGGACAAAAACATGTCAAAAAACATTGGAAAAAAGCAACCAAAGAAATTGTTAAAATGAGCTGAAAGACATAATTAATTTGCTATGTATTTCTAGTAAATTCTAGAGTGTGTTTTTTTTAATGAAGTCACCAAAACCTTGGAGATCAATGAGCAAATTAAAAAGAGACAAAAAGAGCTGCAAAATAAGCTCCGTTGCAGTGTTGTTTTGTATAAGTAACATACGATGCACTAATGTAATAATGAAAAAAATTAATTAGGCTCTATGATAAAAAAACAAGGTAAATCAAAGAACAGTTAAAACCTTGGAAAAAGCAAAGATGATGGTTGTGGGAAGACCACAAGGGTGAACAGGCTTCAAATTTGTCTGTTTTTAAATAACGTAAAAGTATTTCCTTGCGCAGGTATTAATACATTAACAAATAAGATTGAAAATTTGTAGCGTAAAATGACCTAAATGGACATTGAAAGACGTGACAAAGAAATTGTTAAAAATGGGACGAAAACATATTTTAAAAAGTAACGTGACAAAAATAATAGGAAGAAAATCAGACAAAGACATTGAAATGTGAAAATCAATTAAAAAACATTCTTGTTTTTGTGAATAATGGTGTGTCAGCCTTAATCATATAAACACAAGAAATATTAAGAGCGATTCACGGAAAATGAACCCCTTCCAATTACGTGTGTGGTTCTGGGACATAGTTCCCTTATTTGTTGTAGTATATGTGGTGTGTTGGTGTGTATATATATTACTGTTTAATATATTATATTATAAATTATATGATGTGTGTGTGTGTGTATCTGTATGTAGGATATATGTGTGTGTGTATGTATGATATATATGTTAGTGTAATATAATATATATATCGTAGGTAGTGTTAATATATATATATAATATTTTAACTATATATTTATGTTTATATATATATATGTATTGATACAGGTATATATTATATATATAATAAGAAATAAATAGTACACGTGTGTAGTGCTCGCATGTGTGTGGAATATAATATATATCCTTTTTAGATATTACAGCCAGAAGCCTGAGTGGATTTAATGTCAACAGGGGCTTTGTAGGTGTGAAAAACAATCGCTCCACAAACTGTATCTGTTAAAAACAACCTCTCCAAACACTGTATTGTAAAAAACAACCGCTCACAAACACTGGACTATCTGTAAAAACACCGCGCCACACCCTGTTATCTGTGTAAAAACAACCTCTTCCATTCACACTGTTATCTGTGTGTAAAACAACAATCTACACACACACTGTATCTGTAATAAAACAACTCTCCCAACATGTATCTGGGTATAAAAACAACCCCTCTCCACACGCCTAAATGTCTGTGTAAAACAACCTACTCACCACCACTGTATCTGTTAAAAAACAACCTCTCCACACACTGATCTGTAAAAGTCAACCTCCCCACACACTGTATCTGTGTCATAAAAACAACCTCTCCACACACGTATCTGTGTAAAAACACGACCTCTCCCACACTGTATCTGTAACAACAACATCTCCACCCACGTCTCCGTGTAAACCATACAACCTCCTAATACACTTCGGTATCTGA
>NC_045741.1:5774948-5784360 GCF_008692095.1 Etheostoma spectabile
CAGGAATACATGTTTATCACAGGAAATAAGGAAAGGACGCTGATTTCAGGTAGAAAAACATTTGACCCAAATACCATACAGGGGTTAAGCTAGGATCTACCATCCAAATGAGTTTTGGTAAATTGAATGGATAGATCTTGCTGTTTCAAAAAATATATAGTTTAGGAACAGGTACCGAAGTTATATGTCTTTTCTACCAAGGCGGTTCTGGTGCTGGTTCGGAGTCGGTGCCAAATATCGAACCGGTTCTTTGCTTTCCCATACAAATAAACCTGGTTCTGGGCCAAGGACACGGGTTCCACCTCAGCACCAACGTAGCGCTGGTCTGGAGATAAGACCCGGTTACGTCACGTGCTGGGGGGGGCGGGTCCCGATGGGCTTTTTGTCGGGGAAATTGGGACCGCCCCCGGTCAAACCGGGACGTCAGTTCACCCTAACTACTCTGGGCTCTCAGGCTGTGGAAAATCCAGCTGGTTCTTAGATCATTGTCGAGTAGAACCAGCACCAGAACCAGCACCTGGTCAGCCTTGGTGGAAGAGACACATCAGAGTAGTATTGGTGTCGGTGCCCACACCCAGCCCTAACAGCGTGAACAGTGTTTTATAGAAACCCTGTTCGGTTCTATCTCAGTTTGCAATATAAAAATGGGAAATGGTTTAATAATAATAAGATCTGCTTCCAAACATGAAGTCATCTCATGTGGTTCAAGATTTCACATTTCTGCATGAAGTCATGTTCCTCCATTTCCGGACGTTTGACACTTGACTTGAGTCTGTCGGGCGATGTTACTGCACCACCCGGCCATCGGGGATACTATCTGCAGATAATATCCCCGATGGCCGGGTGGCGCAGAACAACAAATTACAGTAAATCAAAATAAACATGAAATTATATTTTTAGTGTAATATTGGCAAAGCTGCTGCCAACAAAAAACTGTAAATTCAAATAAAGTAAAACTGTCTATTTACAGTAAATTACCTGAAATTAAAAATAACAGCATGCCTACTGTAAATAAACAGTAGTTTACTGGCAAAGCTGCCGCCAGTATATTACTGTAAATTCAAATACAGTATTTAACTGTAAACCTGTTTACAGTTACCATGGTAAATTACTGTATTTGAATTTACAGTAATATATGGGACGGCAGCTTTGCCGTAAACTACTGCGTTATTTACAGTACGGCATCTGTTATTTTTAATTTCAGGGTATTTACTGTAAAAGACAGTTTTACTTTATTTGATTACAGTTTTTGTTGGCAGCAGCTTTGCCAAGATTACACTAAAAAAATTAATTTCATGTTATTTTGAACTATTTACTGTAATTTGTTGTCTGCGCCACCCGCCATCGGGGATATTATCTGCAGATAGTAATCCCCGATAGCCGGGTGGTGCGATTAAACATCGCTCCGACAGGACTCAAGTCAAGTGTCAAACGCCCGGAAATGAGGAAACATGACTTCATGCAGAACGTGGAATCTTGAACCACATGAGTGACTATGTTGGAAGAGACTTCATTATTATTTCAAACCATTACCATTTTTTTATATTGCAAACAGAGCTAGAAACGAAACAGGGTTTCTATAAAACGCCGTTCACGGCTGTTAGGACTGGGTGTGGCACCGACCCAATACTAATCTGGTGTCTCTGGTCCAGGGCTGTACACTGTGCTGGTTCTGGTGCTTGGTTCTACGACTACTTGATCTTAAGAACCAGCTTGGATTTTCCACAGCCTGAGAGCCAATGAGTCTGTTGTGTAGGTGAAACTACTCGGGGCCCGTTTTGCCGCGGGCGGTTCCCAATTTCCCCGACAAAAAAGCCCTCGGGACCTCGCCCCCCCCAGCACGTGGACGTAAACCGGGTCTTATCTCACCTACCAGCGCCTTACGTTGGTGACTGAGGTGGAAACCCGTTCCTTGGCCCAGAACCAGGTTATTTTGTATGGGAAAGCAAAGACAACCGGTTCGATATTGGCAACGGACTCCGAACCAGCCCACAGAACCGCCTTGGTGAAAAGAAATATACTTCTGGTACTGTTTCCTAACTATTATTTTTTGAAACAGCAAGATCTATCCATTCAATTTACCAAAACTCATTTGTAGGTAGATTCCTAGCTTAACCCCTGTATGTATTTGGTCAAATGTTTTTACCTGAAAACTCAGCGTTCCTTCCTTATTTCCTGTGCAGAATACATGTATCCTGACTCAGACATTATTCTGAGATTTGGACACTCTAGTGGTTTTTTTCCATTAGTGAGTGATTTTGACATGAAAGTTTATACTTATGATATAAACAACCCCACTTCCATTTAATAGTGTGATTGAGAAGACGATGCATTCCCTAAAACATGAGTGTTATCTCAGCTGTTGGAAAACTAGATATAAAGCGACAATATTGTTAACTGAGATATGAAGAAAACTTGTTTCACAATTGTTTTATAAACCCACTAATAAGTCCCGGGTCATTGACCCGAGGACACGAAGAGGGTCCCGGAAGTGGAGACAACACGGGGGTTAACGACTGACATCACTGACAGATTCCTTGTTTTCCATTCGATCATAAACGTAATCGTCGACTGACAAAGTCGATTAATCTTTACAGCTGTGTAACGTATTTAAGACCAATACAAACGGATTTAACAGACTTGATGTTCTGGTTAAAGTGCTTGTAGAGACAAATTATAGACTATATATAATATATATTATATATATATATATATATATATACTAGATTATAAATATATATCATATATCATATATATATACTATATCGCGTTGTCATGCAGCAGGCATTCGTGCACTTCTGGCGGTATATAATGTAAATCTAATAATAATTTCAAATAATTGATACCGTTCTATTGTCCCCAGTGGGGCCATTACAATTTACACTTTGTTTTTGTTCAATTCACACCAAACACAGCCTGAAATAAACACACACACCACCACACCACACCACCACCCACCACACCACACACCCCACACACACCACAAAAAAAACACACACACAACGTTCAGGACCCTACAGCACAAATGAGAGATGTCAGAGTGGGGGGGGCGGGGCGGATCGCCACAGTGCTGACCAGCGCCTGAGCAGTTGGGGGGGGGGGCGGGGGGCGCGGGTGGGGGTACGGTGCTCTTGATCAAAAGCACCTTGACCAGTGCCCAGCGAGGTTAAAAAGCATCTCTCCAAATACAAATCCAAAATCCGCTCCTTCGGTCCACCATACCTGGGACTGGGACTGAACCAGCCGACCTCCGGTCCCCATGGGCCGTTGATGCTGCTGCGGTGGGTGCGGGAGGATGCTGACGCAGCACAGACCCGGATACAGAGGAATCTGAGTTGACGGAGGGCGATTTGGTACGGTGCCTAAAAAGGTATGTATCGCTTTTGCTTTGATTCATAATCAGAATTCTGCGTTATTCGCGCAGGTTTGTTGAGGACAATACGATGAATTTTTGCCGGGGGGCATCATGCTCACAATGCGGCCACACATACAAAATCAAACAATATTGTACACACTAATATATACCAACACAAACATAATGATAGTACACACTCTACAACAGGTAACAACCTATAGAACAGGTCGATGGCCAATTGTGCAATGCAGAGGTACAAAGATGCAGGAGTACAATTATGATGTTGTATTTTCTGCCTTGTGGAGCATTAATGCAAAGGTTGCACGGGTCCACGCATAACGATCAACTTGCAGACAGAGACTTTAAATAACAGAATTTACAAAAAAACTCTGGTCTCTGAGTAACAGGAGACAAGACTCAAGCCAGGTCTGCAAGGTCTCTGCAGGCCAATTCTCATGCGATAAGAGGAAATAAATGAGTGAAGGGGGAAAACCAAACTGCAGCCTTGAAACACGTAAAAAATGTGGAAGCACTATGCACCAAACGCTGCAAGATCCGTCAAATCATCAGAGAAGATTTGTGACCAAAAACATCCTGGATCTACATAAGCTGCAATTAGCCTGGGTGGTCTTGTCCTTAATAAGGTGGCGCATACGAAAACAGCTGCCATGAGCCCTTGATCAGATCCTTGTGCTCCAGTATGATAATCCACATGGTTCTGTGATAGATCATTTGTCTTTAATCCCAGTTGCTTTTTATAAGAAATATGTTACAACTTTTTGTTATACCAGTGACGATGTTAGAATAAAATATGTGATGAGTTAACGCAAATCAAATGCATGTTTTGGCATTTGGGTGGGGGGGGCGGGGGTGGTGGTAAGGGGGGTTTTTTTAAAGAGATATGTCAAAGGATCCTTATATATTTGCTTCACCTAGGCAACCCACCCAACCGCGCAACCCCACCAAACACCACACACACATCTGATTAGAAATCTTAATTTTGATCACTTTTAATGGACACCTGGCATTATTTTACAATGCCCCCAAAGCAGTATTTAAATACCACAGCATCGATCAAGAAAAAGCATGCAACAGGTGGCAGCTGCAAAATTGGTCTGAAACCGGTGCAGGTACATGTACGGTGCACACACTGACACGCAAACGCATCCTCTGCAGTGTTTTTTTAGGAAACCAGACTGTACCCTATTCCAGGGTCGGGGCTGCAAATGCCAATACGGCTTAACTGCGACCTAAAGCATGTGTAATAAAAACAGCGGAATTGTCCTTTAAAAAAAGGCAGGACGAGTAGCCCGGCCTGTGCTAAACAGCAAACGGCGCATATTGATGGGGCCTGAAAACACACATAATTCTACAGGTTTTCAATAAGGTTTTGCCTATGTGCAAATCGGTGCTGTGGTGCGTTCACGGCCCCTGTGCGTGCAGTTGACATCACCAGTGACACACAGGTGCCAGAAAGACATTCAATACTCACCGCACCTTTCTCTGCCTTCCCGCTCCCCTGGTGCTCCATGTTACAGAATTCCTCTTGTTTTTATGTCAGTCATGTGCATAGTATAAATAACCCACCCCACACCCACTTCTCTCTTTGTGTGCCGACGGATGAAAGGGTGTACGTCAATTAGTTGGCTCGTAACGTGTCAGCTTCAGTGGACACCTCGCTGCCAAATTGAAATCCATCGTTGTTTCGAGTTGACAGTTCCACTCGGGGGTTATTTTCCAGCCACAAAACCCCATTCCTGGCAGAGTCCTGTAACCTTACACAGCGTTTAAATCCACTTCTTTGACACATCTGGGGGGAAAACCCGTTGGGACGAAGCTGGTCAATCAACGTGCAGTTTAAAAAAACAGGGCGGTCTAACGGTTACCAACGGTTGTCTACAAGGACAGTTTAGTAAGCTGTTAGGGTGAAAGATATGACCATGGGCTGTCTTGGTGTCGTCCTGGCAACAGTCCATCCCGACTCCAACTTGTTAGTTAGTCGTTGTTTTGGGTCGCTAGTTAACGCATAAGTTAGCGGCGCGGATGCTAAAGCTAGCTTGAGCCGACGGCGGCTAGTGCCGGCTGCGCTAACGTCTTTACCTGCGCCCCCCCCCCCGTGAACACCGTAATGATTGAAACCTAAATGACAGTCGGAGCCGAAGGTTCCAGGGGGGGGGGGAATGGACTCCCGCAGTGAATTGTGCGCGGGGATCCCGTCTCGCGTTGTTTATCCCACAGTGAGGTCCTCTTCAGCATGGGTCTTTCCATCTATTAGAAAAAGGCTAAGCTGTGTGGGTGTGGGGGTGAGAGACACACCGGCGGCTCGAGCACGTGTTCAACCTGCAGTCGCGGCACGGCACGGCTCGCTTCCTCTGGACTCTGACACGGTCACCGCGGTGTCAAGCTAGCGCGAACGATGTCGCAACATCCGGGTGTTGAACGTCAACAAAATCAAAAGCACCGTTCCATTTCCAAGGATAGGATTTTTTTTTTGTGTGTGTGATAGGTATGCAACTTAAAACGGGTTTTACGCATTATGGTAAAAAACTTTAAAAGCACAAACATCAATGAGCCAGATCCAAACGTAAAACAGCTGATTTTTTTTAAATTGAATTTGGTGCGTGATTTAGCGGACCCGTGGTTCAGCATATGGAAGGCGGGGGGGGGGGGGGAGGGGGGGGGCGTGTGTTGACATATCAGAGTGGTTTTTTTTTGTAAGATTTTGTTCAATTTGCTGGAGAGAAGCAATTAACAAGGGTGTGTACAAAGTACACAAAGACAGAATTAGCCCGTAAGTCAACCTGTCTGACTTTGATGTAATGATGTGGAATATGATACTAGGTAAAATAAAGGTAATTAATGTACCAGTATATGTTAACAACCACACCAAACATACAACACATCCACCAACAACCACTAAAACTAGCAACACCACACACACACCACACAAACAAACACATACACGCACACATACAACACACACCCACACACACATACAAACATATATACCACCAACACACACACAATTACACATAATATCCCACCCACACACATCACTACACAACACACCCATAAAAACACAAGAACATACCACACACACACAACCACACACACACACAGAACAAACATATATTACAACATGGACACAATCACAACACAAACATGTACCACACACACTACACCACAACACACACCACACAGACCACATGGATACCAAATACACACACACCACAAACAAACATATACCGGTAACAACACACACCACACACACATACCAAACATACATCATACACAACACACACCTACACACACAAACAACACACACACACACACAGTCTATCGACATCCAGGCATTAGGTCTTACGTGACCATAGACCGTTAATCTTAATAACTATCACTAATTAATAATATACGGTCTGCTGTAAGTGCGCATATTAGTTTGAAGGCCACACTCACTTAGGCTTCTTTCTCTTCTTCTTCAGCTTCACCCTGCTCAGGACCACAAGCTCTCAGTGATGATTATTAAAGGTCACAAGGTGCACGCGGGGACATCATCACACGCGAACACATTTGCAGATCGTGAATAAATAATAAATCCATTTTTAAAAACGGTATTGTAACCCACTTCCTGTCAGATAAATACCTTACGTGTGTGGGTGTGTGCTGTGTGTAGTGTGTGAGTTGTGGTGTGGGGTGTGTGTAGGTGTTGGGTGTGTGTGCTGCTTTGTGAATGTGTGTTGTAGTGTTGATGTGTGTGTGGTGTGTGCAGGCTGAACGGTATCACAGGGACTAGTATAGTTATTCGTTTGGACTCTATTGCATCCTGCTGGAGACAAACACAAACATGCAATTTTAAACTTAATTGTCGAAGTGAAATGTTTCTGGGCACGTGACGTTCCTTTTGTGTTAGTTCTATTTACAAAAAAAAAATAACTGTAACAAAACTACTTCCAAGGGAGTCATGCTGGTGGAAAATTACCAAGACGCTGGCACAAGATGACTGAGAGATGGTGATGTATCTGAGATTGAGAGTCTTGATGATGAGATCGATGTGTAGGATTACTTTTATGAAAAAAATCAGCTCATTCGTGCAAGTTTATTTATCTACGGCATGGATTATTTGAGTGATCAAGATACGTGGGACTGACACCAATCAAGGATACACATCTTTAGAGTAGCGTGGTACACGTATGTCATTTAACATCAGGTCTCGGACTTGTCTCGGATCTTCATGGCCAGTATTGATGGGAGCTATGGACTTGTCTCAGGTCTCGGTTACCGCTGGTTCGTGCCCAACATGTGCTTCTGGTTCATGGACCGAAGTCCAGGTGTCTCATTATGTGATATTACTATGGAGGGGGAGGGCAAACCAAAAATGATTGTCTTGATACTTGACACGTACAAAGCGCTTTATTCGCGTCCTGGACTCCGGGCTCTTGACTCGGACTCAAACCTCTTTTGGACCCTTTCGGTCTTGGTGTTGGACTGACTTCGTCCCCACTCTTGGTCTTAGGACTTAGGGTAGGACACGTTGAAAGTAAAACGCACCAAAAAAACGTTGTAAAAGTGTAACAACTCACAGAAATAGCATACATAAATCATTGACTAAAGCTACTAACAACATAATGGTGTAAGTAAAACTAGCTATACAATTAAAAAAAGCAGACAAATAAGCTTTCTATTAATACAAAAGCTTCAATACGAAAGTAATCAATACAAAAGTATTCTAATGTACAAAGCTATCAATACAAAGCTATGAAATACCCAAAGCTATCAATACAAGCTATCAAATTACAAAATGCTACAATACAAAGCTTATCAAGTAACTCACAAGACTTAATCAGAATACAAAGCTATGTGCATGTATGCAAAGATGCTTATTTACTGTAATGACAGAAGGCTTTCAATTACACTCAAGCGGACCAAAACATTATTGAGATTGATAAGAGCACCGCAAAAACGTCGAAAAAAAGTGATAAACAGTCGTAGAAAAAAGTGACCCGACCTTGTCATTGCAAATAGAGCACCAAAAATGTTGGAAAACACGCGGGCACACACACGCCTTTCTCAGCAAGGTGACATAACAGTGTTAGCAATTCGAATCGCACCAACAACATCGGCAAAAGTGATAAAACGTCAAAATAAAGCGTCGACAAAAAACATGGAAAAAAGCTAGTACAACAATTAAAGTAGTAAGTACTTCAGTTATCGACAATAAAAAAGTGTGTTGAAAAAAAGGGACACAAAAACATCTGGAAAAGAACGTCTGCGAATGCAACAAGTGACAAAAATGTCAAACGAAACCACGTTGACATGTTAAAATGTGAATATAAAAAGCACCAAAAAAAATCCCCCCCCCCCCCCCGGCCCCCCCAAAAGTGACAAAAATGTTGAAATAAAAGCACACCAAAAACATCACGACACGCCAGTGACAAAAATGTTGAAATAAAAGCACCAAGAAACTAGTCACAGCATAATAGTGACAAAATGTTGAAATAAAAAAATGAGCATCACAAACAAACAATCGGCCAAAAGTGACAAAAAATGTTGACAAATAAAGAAGCACAAAAAAACATCGGCCAACAAAAAGTGACCAAGAAACTTCAGAAAAGAGCAAGCAGCAAAACATTGAGAAAAAGCTACAAAAAACTGAAATAACAAGCACCAAAAAATATCTGCCAAAAGCCCCGAAAAAACACGTTGTGAAAAAAGGGATCAATAAGACTCAGGCAATTAGTGACAAAAAAGGAGTTGAAGAAAAACATCGGGAAGAGTAGGTCGACAAAATGTGAAATAAAAGAAGGGCCACTCAAAAAAACACGTCAAAGTGGACAAAAAATGTTGAATATAATAGCGCACACCAAAAACCTCGGCAACGAGTGTGTGAACAAAAAATGTTTGAAAGAAGGAAGCACCAAAAAAAGATAAGAACACAAGTGCCCAAAAACTTCCGAAAAAAGCGAGCCAAACATTGAAAAAAGCTACCACAAATAAAGTATTTAAGTACCTTAGCTGATCAATAAACCCAAAGCGCTGTTGATAAAAACGGCTTGAAAA
>NC_045741.1:5784385-5784943 GCF_008692095.1 Etheostoma spectabile
TGTTGTGGGGGGGTGGGGGTGTTGAGTTGGAGGGAGTGTGCTTCATGGCGTCATGGGAAGTCGGACAGATGTTTTTGAGCTGCTGCTGTTTTATGTGTTATTGTTTCAAACAGTATGAAACCCAGGACCAGACGGGGCGTTTTCAGCCCACAGCGCCTTATCTAGCTATCGCTTTACACTGTGGAATGCTGGGTAATGAATCTTGTCCCTGTTACTGCGTTGTGTTACTTCCACGAGCTGTCTGCTTGGATTCTGCTGTAAATCTGCTGTAGTATTTCATTTATATTTATATTATGTGCTGTGGGACTGATTTTGCTGCTGCAACGCTGTAATTTCCCATTTTTTTGGTATCTGTCTGTCCGTCTGTCTAAATGTATTTTTTTTTTGTAAATCGTGTAGCGACAGGACTTAAAGCTTCAGATATATCGACCAATAATATCGACCGATATATCGACGGGCCGATATTATTGCCCAATTTAAGGCATTGCCTGACATATCCTGTTATTTCATGGATCAGGATACTATGCATCCTGATAAAGTTCCCTTGGCCTTTAGAAT
>NC_045741.1:5785234-5785752 GCF_008692095.1 Etheostoma spectabile
TGTGTGTGTGTGTGTGTGTGTGTGTGTGTGTGTGTGTGTGTGTGTGTGTGTGCTTAGTATCCTGGATCCATGACATAACTGGCCTTTTAATAATAAAAACCTGCCTTTCTCTATGGGGCTTATTTAACATAGGCGGGTGTTTCCTTTATGGCCCCTGTATTTTAAGGAAGAAGGTTTATTCATTCACGAAGAAAAGTGGTGATTTTCCTAATTTCTTTTAATTAAGGCATTAAGATCAACTTCCAACAGATGTTTTTTTTATTTTTATTTTTCTATTTAATCAACTTTAGCATGGGTGTGTAAGCTCATTGATTTAAAACAAATGTACATAATATAATGAAGCAGATATATTAGAGCAGGCACTCGCACCCTTCTGCCGGGCTCATAAAAGACCAGCAGGTCTCGTCTCTCTGAACAGAACCTGTGTGAACAGCTGCTGATTAAACCTGACTTTAATTGCAGTTAGACCTGGACCAGGTCCCGACCTGAAGGCAGACGCCCCCCCCCCCCCCCCCCCC
>NC_045741.1:5785777-5789996 GCF_008692095.1 Etheostoma spectabile
GTCGTTTGCCCGCTGTACAACTAGATGGTCCCAGTAAGTGGAGACAACACGGGGTTAATCACGGGAGACCCATTTCTATTTGTTTAATATCATTACTCTGATCCCAGCTGATGTTTGCATCGCTTCATTAGCCAAAAATACAAGAAACTGACCCGGGACTTATTTGGGGTTTTAAAAACAATTCTGAAATAACATTTTACTTCGTAACCCATTAACAAATATTGTCTTCATCTCCATTTCCAACAGCTGAGATAACATCTATGTTTAGGGAATGCATCAGTCTCTACTAGCACACTATTAAACATGGAAGTGGGGTTCGCTTTTCGTCATAAGGTTATAATTCATGTTAAAAATCCACTCTGTGATCATTTTTCCTCTTGTAAAAATTTGAAATGGGCCAATTTGACCCAAAAATAATACAAGGGTTAAACAAATAGTAATGTTCTCCCCTTGACTTAAAATGTTCATTGATCAATATAAGAGCAGTCTACTTCCTTGGTTACTGCTGCGAACACTTGGTTATGTTGTAACCTTGGTTCTCTGAGTAAAGACTATCTTTCCAGTCATATTTTTTAATTGGAGTTTTCTTTAATAAAAGCTTTCATTGTTAATTTACACATTAAAATGAACTTAAACGTAAAGTGCAGAGCTAAGAAAACAAAATCACATATCTTGGGATGTCAAGATGAAAAGTCCGGTCTTGGACTCGAGTCCGGACTCAAGACCGTTTTTCTATGGTCTCGGACTCGCTAGTATCTGGACTCGGACTATTGTCCGGTCTCGGCCAATGGCTTGACCCAACATGGCTTCGGTTCTGGCCCGAGTCCAGGGCTTCTATTGTTTGATAATTAATTAGGGAGTGGGAGGAAACCAAAAGATTGTCTTGATACTGTCATCTTATTCTGAACTTGACTGGGTCTTGACTCGTCTCAAACCGCTTGGACTCGGTCTTGACTGTGGACACTGACTGTCTGAGCTTGGACTGTCTTGACCTCGACAAGGTGCGCTGGATCGACAGAACCGTAGAACGGTGTTGGCAAAGTGTGCGAGGACTGTCAGTGCACGCTGAACGCGGCCAGGTTTAGCTGGTTACACTGTTCAGCATATAGGACGGATGGTGGGCCTTGTCATTTCTAAACATCACACACACACACACACACCAAACACACACACACACACAAAAAACACACCCACCCCACGCACACACACACACACCAACACACAAGTTGACCTCTTAGCAGTCTTCCCGCTGCTAATTATATTTTCATTCTGCAAGTCAGCACCGATGCAGCAAGTTGCTTATCATTCTTTTATCATTAATTCAACACACACCACCACACCCACACAGCACACAAACAACACCACCACAACATCCTGTTTGCAATCAATGACTGGGTACGGCGTCCGGGCCCCTTTGTTCCAAACAGTAGAAGAACACAATTGACAAACAAACCTGGTTCCACCTGGGGGGTTCCGATTCAAAGGTTACCAGCACAGGAATGTGTGAGGACATCTTAGAGATAGAATAAATATAAAAGTCAGTCAGACGACGTGTAAAATCCCCAATTTTTTCCGAAAAGTAGGATAAGTAAAGATTGACCCCCTTCAAACACCAGACTTCCAGCTATGATGATTTAGGGTCGGGCCGCTTCACGTCTTGTTGGTCCTCACGATCCAATTTACCCATTTTGTTTTTAATGGTTTAATCATCAGGAACGTGCTTTCTTCAACAATTGCCTAAAAATAACGGATCCATAACGTGTTCTTCAGTAAATTATGGTTGCTTACACCGATTTTTGTTAGGTTTTATGCATTGTTGGTTTTAAAAACGAACTGACAAAAAAAGAGACAACAGCCGAAAAAAGAGAAATTGATTTTTGATTTTTGTGTAATTGTAAATAAAAATGTTTGAAAAAATATTTACAACGAACTATTTCTTAAACCTGATAAATAAGTACCCAAAAAGTGCCAAAAGAATTTTGAAAAGAATGGCCTAAAACAGAATATAAAACAGTAAAAAGTGGAAAAACAACTCAAAAAACATGGAAAAAGCAACAAAGAAAATGTTTAAAAATGAGACCGAAACTAATTAATTAATTATTTATAATTTATGCGTTTTTAAGAAGTCAACAAAACCTTGGAAAGAAATGCACAAAAACAGAGCAAAAGCGCTTTGAAAAAAGAGTTCTGCATTGTTTTGTTTTTTGTCGTAATGAAATATACGATTGCATAATGTAAATAAAAATTAGCTATGAATACAAAAAAAAAGGTAAAAAGAAAAAAAAAAAAAAAAAAAAAAAAAAAACCGGTTTTTGTTTTTAAAAACATGAAAAAGCACAAGAGGGATGGTGCTGGGAGACAACACAAGGTTTGAACAGGCTTCAAATTTTGTCTGTTTTAAATAAGTAAAATGGATTTATGCGCAGTTAATTAAACATAAAAAATAATTTTAAAAAAGTCGTAAAATTTTTAAAAGCACAAAAGACATTGGCACGCGTGGACAAAGAAATTGTTTAAAAAATGTGACTCTAAACATAATTTTAAAAAGTCAAGTGACAAAAAAATGAAATTAAAATAGACAAAAAATGAACTTGACAACAATTAAACATTCATGTTTTTTGAATTAATTTGTTCTGACCCTGAACCCTAAACAAAAGAAATATTTAAGAAGTTTCACGGGAAAATCGAAAACCCTTCCAAGTACGTGTGTTCTGGAAAGTTACCCTTTGGTTTTATATATATGTGTGTGTTGTGTGCCTGGATAGTGTAAATTATATATATAATATATATATATATATCTATGTGGTGTTGTGTGTGTATCTGTATGTGATATATGTGGGGTGTATGTATTATCTATGTATGTATATATATATATAGATGTATGTACTTATATATATATCATATATATATTATATGTATGTCATATATATATATGTAGTATGTATATATATATATATATATATATATATATATATATATACTATAGACACGTGTGTGTGGTGTGTGTATACATAAGATTCCTTTTTAGTATAACAACCAGAAGCTGCGTTGATAATTTCAACAGGGCTTTGAGTGGAGAAAACACAAACCGCTCCACAAACTGACTGTAAAAAAAAACCTTCCACACACTGGATCTGCTAAAAACAACTTCTCAACACACTGTATCTGTAACAACAACCTCTCCACACACTGTATCTGTGAAAAACAACTCCACACACTTATCGTGTAAAAACAATCTCCACACACTGTATCTGTATGATAAACAACCTCTCAAACACGGATCGTGCTACAAAAAACAAACCTCTCCACACACGATCTGTGTAATAAAAAAACCTCTCCACAATGTATCTGTAAAAAAACAACCTCTCAACACTGGAGCCGGTTAAAAACAACGCCCAACACGAATGTTATCTGTGTAAAAAACAACCATCTCCACACACGGTATTGTTGTCACCAAAAAAACCTCTCAACACCACACGATATCTGTAAAAAAAAACCTCTCCACACAGGGTATCCGTGTAAAAACAAAACTCTCCACACACTGGATCTGTAAATAACAATCTCACACACTGTATCTGTGTAAAAACAAACTTCCACACACGTATCGGTAAAACAAACCTCTCAACACACTGTATCAGTGTAAAAACCACCTCCCACCACACTGTTAATCTGTAAAAAAACAACCTCCTAACACACTGTATCTGGGTAAAAAAAACCTCCCCACACATGTATCGTGTTAAAAACAACCTCTCACTTTACTGTTATCGTGTAAAAACCACCTCTCACACACGCTTATCTGTTGGTATAAAAAAAACCAACCTCTCCACCCACTGATCGTAGGAACTTAAAGATCTCCTGAAGGAAAAAACTCTTGTCTTCAGACCGGAAATGGGCCGTACTAACTTAGTCGTACATAACCCGTACTTTCCAATCCTTCCGGTTACACCTCATGGGGCCGGGCTATTCCTGGGATCCGCGGTCAATCAAGCTCCGGTGATTGGCTCAGAGAAGCACGCAGTCCTCTGGGACTTACAGCATGGTATCGTTCATCTGCCTGTGGTCGGCACCGTTATGACATGAGATCGGTCGCCTGACAGGAAGGAATAGCCGTTTCACAACCGAGCCGTGTCCTGCTCCAAATATCTTCCCTGTGATTCTACACCGATCTTGAAGAGTCTCCCACACAAACATTTTTGATTAGCCACATCTTGTTTATTCC
>NC_045741.1:5790021-5793407 GCF_008692095.1 Etheostoma spectabile
TGTTGATAATAATATTGGAGGGGGAGGGAAACCCAAAATGATTGTCTTGATACTGTCAACTTTATTCTGACCTGGACTGGGTCTTGACTCGGACTCAAACCTCTTTGGACTCGGTCTTGACTTGGACTCGACTAGTCTTACACTTCAGCATTAGGAACTGGATGGTGTCTGTTCATTCCAACATCACCACACACAACACACACACACACAACACACACAACAACACACAACACAAACACACAACACACACAACACACACACACACACGTTGACCTCTTAGCAGTCTTCCTGCTCTACATTTATTTTCAGTCTGTACAAGTAGACCCGATCAGCAGATTGCTTATCATTCTTTTAAATCAATATATCAACAAACACACCACACACACACACCACACACCACACACCACACCCACACACAATCTGTTTCAGTGTCAATCAATGATGGGTAGTGGTCCAGGGACCCTTTGTTTCCAACAGTAGAAGAAACAATACACAAACCTGTTTCCACCGGTCTGATTCAAATGACCAGCACAGGAATGTGTGAGGGATGCATCATTAGAGATAGAATAAATATAAAGTCAGTCAGACCGATTTAAAATCTCCCAAATTTTCCGAAAAGTAGGATAAAGGAAAGATTTGACCCCCTATCAAACCCAGACTTTCCATCTATGATGATTTATGGTCTGCCTCTTCACGTCTTGTGTGGTCCTCACGTCCAATTTGACCCTTTTTTTTTTAAATTTTTAATATCAGGAACTTGGCTTTCTTTCAACCAAATTGCCTAAAAATAACATGGATGCCATACAGTGTTCTTCAGGTAAAATTAATGGTTGCTTACACCGAATTTTGTTAGTTTTATTGAATTTTATGGTTTTTAAAAAACCTGAAATGACAAAAAAAGAGACAAAAAGCACTGAAAAAAGAGAAATTGATTTTGATTTTTGTGTAATGTAAAATAAAAATGTTGAAAAAAATTTACAAAGACATTATTTTCTTAAACGCTGAAAAGTGACCCAAAAAAGTGACAAAGAAATTGTTAAAAAATTGACTAAAACAGAATTAAAAAAAGTCAAAAAAGTGACAAAAAACATCAAAAACATTGGAAAAAGCAACAAAGAAATTGTTAAAAATGAGACTGAAACATAATTAATTTATATTTATTTATAAATTTATAGCGTTTTTTAAGAAGTCACCAAAACCTTGGAAGAAATGACAAAAAAAGAGACAAAAAGCGCTGAAAAAAAGAGTTTGCAGTTGTTGTTTTTGTATAATGTAAAATACGATGCATAATGTAAAATAAAAATTAGGCTATGAATAAAAAAAAGGTAAAAAGAACAGTTAAAACATTGGAAAAAGCACAAGATGATGGTTGATGGGAAGACAACACAAGGGTTGAACAGGCTTCAAATTTGTCTGTTTTTAAATAACGTAAAATTGTATTTATTGCGCAGGTATTAAACATAAAAAATAATTTAAAAAAGTCGTAAAATGACAAAAAGACATTGGAAAGAGTGACAAAGAAATTGTTAAAAATGTGACTAAAACATAATTTTAAAAAGTCAAAGTGACAAAAAAATAGGAATAAAATAGACAAAAAAATTGAAATTTGAAAACAATTAAAACATTCTTGTTTTTTGAATAATTTTTCAGCCTTAACCCTAAACAAAAGAAATATTAAGACGTTTCACTGGAAAATGAAAACCCTTCCAATACGTGTGTTCTTGGAAAGTTACCCTTATGGTTTTATATATATGTGTGTGGTTGTGTTATATGTATAGATATATATATATATATATATATATATCTATGTGTGTGTTGTGTGTCCGTATCTGTAGTATGTATATGTGGTTGTATGTATATATATATGTATGTATATATAATATATGTAGTATGTTAGTATTATATATATTTATATATTTATATATTGTATGGATATATATAATAGTATGTATTGTGTTTATATATATATATAATCTATATATATATACACGTGTGTGTGTGTGTGTGTATACATATTATTCCTTTTTAGATAACACCAGAAGCTGCGTTGATTAATTTCAACAGGGAGCTTTTGAGTGGAAAAAAACACGTACAACGATCTGTAAAAACAACCTCTACCTATCTGAGTTGTAAAAAAACTCTCCACACTGTATCGTTAAAACAACTCAACACGTTACGTAAAACCAACTCTACACACACTGATATCGGTATAAAAAGAATAAAAACAACCTTCACACTGTATCGTAAAAAAAACCTCTCCACACACTGTTCTGGTTAAAAAACAACCTCTCAACCATTCTGTGTAAAAAAAACCGTCCCACACTGATCTGTAAAAAACAACCTCCCACACACTGTATATGTAAAAAAACAACCTATCCCACACACTGTATCTGTGTAAAAAAACAACCTCTCCACACATGTTCGTGAATATAAAAACAACCTCTCCACACCATCTTCGCCTAAAAACAACCTCTCCACACTGTATCGTGTAAAAAAAAACCTCTCAACACCTGTATCTGATTATAAAAACAACCTCTCCACAACTGTATCTGTGTAAAAACAAACTCTCCACACACTGTATCTGTAAAAACAACCTCTCCACACACTGTATCCGTGTAAAAACAACCTCTCCACACACTGTATCTGTAAAAACAACCTCTCCACACACTGTATCTGTGTAAAAACAACCTCCCCACACACTGTATCTGTGTAAAAACAACCTCTCCACATACTGTATCCGTGTAAAAACAACCTCTCCACACACTTTATCTGTGTAAAAACAACCTCTCCACACACTGTATCTGTTAGGAACTTAATATCTCCTGAAGAAAAACTCTTCTTTCAGATGGAAAATGGCAGCTACTTGTTAAAATCGTCTCCTCGTCCCTTCATAGGGCCTTTCCTGGGATCCTGTCACCTGATTGGCTCACAGAGCCCGTCCTCCTGGGACATTCCCAGTCTGGTATTTCTCTGCCTGTCGGCACGTAATGGCCGCCGCAGCGTTAATGCAGAGCCCACATATCTTCTGTCATTTAGTCAGGTCTAAAACAACATTTAACCCTCGTTTATTTCCAGAACCGCTGGGCGCAGAAAGCAAAAATGCACCGAGTCGTATCCGATAAAGCGTCGCTTTAGAGTAGAGCTTGACCGATATATCCCGATATACTGTGTGTATATCGTTAAGAGACGATATCATACGCCCATTAAACAGTTACTTAAAAAAACAAAAACTTAGAAATGCTTTAGCAATTTCATTACTGAGCTCTTCCAGACATTTAAATGTGAAGTGGGAATGTGAAAAATCGCTGCTGCGTGGCTAAAAAACCATTTTCACTGGAAGCACGGCTCGTAGCAGAGCATGTGAGACGAGTGGGGGGGGGTGAGAC
>NC_045741.1:5793432-5799565 GCF_008692095.1 Etheostoma spectabile
CTGAGCTTGGACTGTATTGGACGCTAAGGTGGTTTGACTACAGCTGGTAGACGGTGTTGGCAAAGTGTGCGAGACTTCAGTGTCAACTGAACGGCAGGTTTAGCTGGTTACACTTTCAGCATTAGGAACTGGATGGTGGTCATTGTCATTTCTAACACACACACACACACACACACCAAACACACACACACACACAAAAACAACACAACACACACACCACACACACACACACACCACACACGTTGACCTCTTAGCAGTCTCCCTGCTGCTACATTATTTTCAGTCTGTCAAGTGCACGATCAGCAGATTGCTTATCATTCTTTTAAATCATTAATTCACACACACACACACACACAACACACACACACAACACACACACACACAACATCCTGTTTGTGCAATCAATGAATGGGTCAGCTGTCCAGGGACCCTTTGTTTCCAACAGTAGAAGAAACAATACACAAAACCTGTTTCCACCGGTCTGATTCAAATGACCAGCACAGGAATGTGTGAGGGATGCATCATTAGAGATAGAATAAATATAAAGTCAGTCAGACCGATTTAAAATCTCCCAAATTTTCCGAAAAGTAGGATAAAGGAAAGATTTGACCCCCTATCAAACCCAGACTTTCCATCTATGATGATTTATGGTCTGCCTCTTCACGTCTTGTGTGGTCCTCACGTCCAATTTGACCCTTTTTTTTTAAATTTTAATATCAGGAACTTGGCTTTCTTTCAACCAAATTGCCTAAAAATAACATGGATGCCATACAGTGTTCTTCAGGTAAAATTAATGGTTGCTTACACCGAATTTTGTTAGTTTTATTGAATTTTGGTTTTAAAAACCGAAATGACAAAAAAAAGAGACAAAACAGCACTGAAAAAAGAGAAATTGATTTTGATTTTGTGTAATGTAAAATAAAAATGTTGAAAAAAATTTACAAAACTTATTTTTAAACGCTGAAAATGAGTACCCAAAAAGTGCAAAGAAATTGTTAAAATGGACCTAAAACAGAATAAAAAAAGTAAAAAGTGAAAAAAACAATCAAAAAACATTGGAAAAAGCAACAAAGAAATGTTTAAAAATGAGACCGAAACTAATTAATTTATATTTATTTATAATTTAGCGTTTTTAAGAAGTCACCAAAAACCTTGGAAAGAAATGACAAAAAAAAAGAGACAAAAAGCGCTGAAAAAAAAGAGTTTGCAGTTGTTTGTTTTGTGTAATGAAAATACGATTGCATAATGTAAATAAAAATTAGGCTATGAATCAAAAAAAAGGTAAAAAGAACAGTTAAAACATTGGAAAAAAGCACAAGATGATGGTTGATGGGAGACAACACAAGGTTGAACAGGCTTCAAATTTTGTCTGTTTTAAATAAGTAAAATGGATTTATTGCGCAGGTATTAAACATAAAAAATAATTTAAAAAAGTCGTAAAATGTAACAAAAAGACATTGGAAAGAGTGGACAAAGAAATTGTTTAAAAATGTGATTAAACATAATTTTAAAAAGTCAAAGTGACAAAAAAATAGGAATTAAAATAGACAAAAAATGAAATTGAAAACAATTAAAAATTCTGTTTTTGAATTAATTTTTCTGCCTAACCCTAAACAAAGAAATATTAAGAGTTTTTCACGGAAAATGAAAACCCTTCCAATTACGTGTGTTCTGGAAAGTTACCCTTATGGTTTTATATATATGTGTGTGTTGTGTGTATAGTGTAAATATATATATATATATATATATATATCTATGTGGTGTTGTGTGTGTATCTGTATGGTGATATATGTGTGTGGTGTATGTATATATATGTATGTATATATATATATAGATGGTTATGTATTATATATATATATATATATATGTATATGTATGTCATATATATATATGTAGTATGTATATAGTATATATATATATATATATATATATATATATACTATAACACGTGTGTGTGGTTGTGTTACATAAATTCCTTTTTAGTATAACAACCAGAACTGCGTTGATAATTTCAAAGGGAGCTTTGAGTGGAAAAACACACCGCTCCACAAACTGTACTGTAAAAAAACAACCTCTCCACACACTGTATCTGTCTAAAAAAACAACTTCTCAACACACTGTATCTGTAAAAACAAACCTCTCCACACACTGTATCTGTGAAAAACAACGCTCCACACACTTATCGTGTAAAAAACAACTCTCCACACACTGTATCTGTAAAAAACAACCTCTCCACACACGGTATCGGTGTAAAAACAAACTCTCCACACACTGATCTGTGCATAAAAACAACCTCTCCACAAGTATCGTGTAAAAAAACAACCTCCACACACTGATGCGGTTAAAAACAACCCCAACACGAATGTTATCTGTGTAAAAAACAAACCTCTCCACACACTGTATGTGTCAAAAAAAACCTCTCCACCACCGTATCTGTAAAAAAAACCTCTCCACACATGGTATCCGTGTAAAAACAAACTCTCCACACACTGTATCTGTAAAAAACAAACTCCACACACTGTATCTGTGTAAAAACAAACTCCACACACTGTATCGGTAAAACAAACCTCCAACATACTGTATCCGTGTAAAAACCACCTCTCCACACACTTTATCTGTAAAAAAACAACCTCCACACACTGTATCTGGGTAAAAACACACTCCCCACACACTGTCTCTGTGTTAAAAACAATCCTCTCAGCTTTACTGTTTCAGTGTAAAAACAACCTCTCACACATCGTTATCTGTTGGTTACAAAAAAACCAACCTCTCCACCCATAGCGGTTTAGGAACTTAAAGATCTCCTGAAGGAAAAAACTCTTGTCTTCAGACCGGAAATGGGCCGTACTAACTTAGTCGTACATAACCCGTACTTTCCAATCCTTCCGGTTACACCTCATGGGGCCGGGCTATTCCTGGGATCCGCGGTCAATCAAGCTCCGGTGATTGGCTCAGAGAAGCACGCAGTCCTCTGGGACTTACAGCATGGTATCGTTCATCTGCCTGTGGTCGGCACCGTTATGACATGAGATCGGTCGCCTGACAGGAAGGAATAGCCGTTTCACAACCGAGCCGTGTCCTGCTCCAAATATCTTCCCTGTGATTCTACACCGATCTTGAAGAGTCTCCCACACAAACATTTTTGATTAGCCACATCTTGTTTATTCCTGAGAATATCTGCTCAAATCCGCTCCCGGTCGCTCAGCTTAATAAATCTTTCACCATTGTGAAAAATAGCCTAAAAGTGACTAATTGACTATAGAAAACTAACGGAGAGGGCAGCCTTAAGAACTTAGAGAGTCATGACTATAAAATGTTGACAGGTTTTCTTTATTTTTGAATGAAATCTACTTTGGAAACGTAACCTTTTACCCTTTTTTCGGGGGCCGTTACCTCAGTGGGTGGATGAAAAAAGATCAGACTCAAACCTCAGAAATCTTGTTTCTTTGTTGCCGTGGATGTTCCTGATCAGGTGGCTTCGCTGTTATTTCAACATTTCATACTTAATATGGGCTCTGCAGTTGATGTGATCAGCGTTTACCGTCCGGCGTCCGTCGGCCTCCAGCCGGAGATTTCGGAGGTTTTAGGTTCGGAGGCCGTGTTATAGCAGATTTTGGTTTGGTTGTTCTGCTAAAGCATAATCCCATCATCCCTATCGGATCAGCAGGATACGTCATGCCTGCTGTCATGATCGTCAAATCCGTGTGTGTGTGTGTGTGTGTGTGTGTGTGTGTGTGTGTGTGTGTGTGTTCCTGTGTTGATACCAGTTAAAGAGCTTAGGGATCGTCGACAAACTACAACCCAGAAAAGAGATAAAGCATATTTTCAAAAATAAGCATATGCTTATTTTTTTTTAAAGTAAGTGCCGTAGCACAACTAGCAGGAGACGAGTTATAATTGAGGTAAGTTTGGAGACACTACGTTATTTAATCGTTAAATTGAAAGCCTACATATTATAGTTTCATCTCTTTTCTGTGTTGTTTGTAGACGGTCCCTAAGCTCTCTAACTGGACTCAACACAGGAACTTCACACAGCTGAATTAATAACACTTTCATGTATTTCTGTCACATCTACAGCAGTCATATTCACTGTGTTCACTCTGAAGGAACCACTGCTCATCGATGGGCACTTTTACTGGCATTTGGGCATGTTTAGAGGCTAAAACCCCATTTAAAACTTGCCCTGTTGAAGCCCGTTGGGTGCTAACGCTAGCAGGAGGCTAACACGGTGCAGGCAGCACCTGATTGGTTAGTTTTTCTCTCTATCGACAAATCTCCAAATGTCCAAACAACAGAGCTATGTGTTGGAATTCTCCTTTAATTTAATTAAATTTGATTTAAAGGCCTTTTTTGCAGCACTACATGCATCCAGGGTTCGAAATGCAGTGTTTTGTCCACCAGCCAAAACATTTTTTTTGTAAATCTCGCAGCCCGGGGTTCATCAGTAAAGGTTGCCCAATGGCTTGGGGCAGTTAAAACGCCAAGTCGGGCAAGTTAGTAAGTTATATAATCCAGAAATCCGTTTGGGTGTCATTGTTTCATTATAATTTGATTTTAATGTGCCGGTGGCCAATCAACAAATGAATTATCTTGATCTTTCAACAATTTATTAATGTTTTCCACCATCAAGAATTTTTTTTTTTAGATGTTTTTGTTGACATTTTCACACATTTTGATGGTTTTTCGCCGAAAACCTTGTATTGGGGCCTTTACAAATTCACTTCGGGGCAAGTAGATTTTTTTTATTTTTTTTTATTTTTAACATTCCCGACCGGACAAGTGGGAAAAAACCCTTAACCCTTGTAATGTCTTTTCCCTCGGGTCAAACTGACCCGGTGCTTATTTGGGGTTTTAAAAACAACTCTGAAATTTAATTTTACTTCATAATCTACTTACAAATATTGTCTTTATCTCAATTTCCAACAATTAAGATAACATCTATGTTTAGGGAATGTAATCAGTCTCTACTAGCACACTATTAAACATGAAAGTGGGGTTTGTTTTTTGTCATAAGGTTATAATTCATGTTAAAAATCCACTATGGAAACAACATAAGTGTCATATCCAGAATAATGTTCTGAGTTGAGTCAGGAATACATGTTACAGGAAATAAGGAAAGGACGCTGATTTCAGGTAGAAAAAATGGAACTTGGACCATTTTTCTTCTTCTAAAAATTTGAAATGGGTCAATTTGACCTGAATATAAAACAAGGGTTAAATTTAAACCCTGCAGCCACTTGCTGGTTCCAGCATTTTGGCTGGTTAAAGGTGCTTTTTTTTTTTGCACCCTGCACACATCTGAGCAGAGATGAACTCATTGTCTCGTCTCCTTTGTGTCATCTTGTGTGCGTTTTTTTTAATTCCCCACCCCCCCACAGCTCAACACTGACTGCCAGCTGCACAGTAATAAATGCCATTTTCACGCATTGATATATGAGGCCCTTCTAGGTTATAATTCTACTTAATGAGGGCTTTATAATTAATGCCATCACCCTCTGCATCTGAGCGACGCCATTACTGCCCCTTCTAGGAACCCCACAACGGCACGCACTAGCCATGTGGGCTCCATCAATCAGCCCCTCGGCCCCTCGGCCTGTGCAGCACCAGGACGGGGATCAGCTGCAGAGTCCCAGAGGTCGTTCTGGGACTCTGCAGCTGATCAGGTGCACTCTGGTCGCACGTAGACGGTTTAAGGAAAATCACTCTGCCGTATCACTGCAGGGGCGAAGCAGGTTTAACGGTTAACCTAAAAGATGCCTAATGAACGGGAAAGAGCAAAGAGCCAAAGCTACTGTCGGAAAAAAGTCAATGTGGGAACAAACTATGTGATCATTCTGATAAGTAACCCCAGAAAGGGATTTAGTGACTTAGTGTGTTAAGGTAATTAACAGGTAATTAACAGGTAATAACAGCTGGAAGAGTCTGGTAAGTTCAGAAAATGACATCTTAAGTTTTATGTTTCTGCAGAACAGGGACCTGCTGAAAACCATTTTTTAAACTGAGTCAGGCCCGTTTTCATTGTAATATAATGTTACTGTTTAACGTTCCTGTATAGTAAATATGAACGAATGAATGAATGAATGAATGACTTTACTGTAATGCAGCCTGTAAAGCCAGAAAAACACTTATACCA
>NC_045741.1:5799587-5801248 GCF_008692095.1 Etheostoma spectabile
CTTATACCATATCACGATATTACGATTACCTAGTTTCATATCGCGATATTTATATAACATCGAGACATTGCCATAGGTTTTTGTTGGTGTTTGTTACATTACAAAATCTTCACTTTGACTTAAGATTTTAATTTTCACTGTAAATGCATTTGGTTCCAAATATTTTTAGTTTCATGGACTACTAATAATCTGTATCGGTGATAAACCAGTATTGGGGGATCCCTAATTACAACTTAACAGGACTTTCTTAAAAAATGGATTTTTTGATTTTATTAGTCGATATCAGATAACTTAAACTCAATGGATTTTCATTGGGGAATTGATTATTTTAACCCTTGTGTTGTCCTCCCGTTTCAAAAACGGACAAAATGTTGACTTTTTGTCCCTTTTTCAGACTTTATTTTAAGTTTTCACTAACACCACCTTACACTTCATGGTCAATAACCCTCATGTATATAGAATTATACCTAATATTTGAGTTAAAAAAGCATAACTTGTGAATTATTTTGACTAATAGTTAAGATCAGAGGAATGAAAGTGAGCAATTGTAGCAAAGAGAGAACCCAATCCGTTTTTTGTGGTAATTTGGTTAAAAAGAAACTCATATTTCAGATATAGACATTTTTTAAAGGGGTCAAATTTGACCCGAGGACAACGGGGGGTTAACCCAGCCCTAGTAGAGTTTTTCGGTTCACCTTTCTCACGGTTTTTACGCCGTAAAAAGTTTTTGATGTTTTAGAAGTTGGGAGTTGCATCTCGTTGCTTCTCGTTGCCTCTCGTTGTTTCTTGTTGTTTCTCGTTGTTTCTCGTTGCCTATTGTTGTTTCTCATCGCCTCTTGTTGCTTCTCGTTGCCTCTCGTGCTCCGGTGTTTATCGTTGCATCGCGTTGCCTCTCGTGTCCGCTCGTTGCTCCTCGTGCCTCTCGTGCCTCGTTGCTTCGTTGCTTCGTTGCCTCGTGCTCTCGTAGTTGCTTGTCGTTGCCTCTCGTTGCTTGTCGTGCGCCTCGTTGCCTCGGTTGCTTCTCGTTGCTCGTGCTCTCGTGCCCTCGTCGCTTTCGTGCTTGTCGTTGCTCTCGGTCTTCGTGCTTCTCGTTGCTCTCGTGGCTTCTCGTTGATCTCGTTGCTGCTTCGTTGGTTCTATTGCTCTCGTTGCTCTCGTTGCCTCTCGTTGCTTCTCGTTGCCTCTCGTTGCTTCTCGTTGCTTCTCGTTGCCTCTCGTTGCCTCTCGTTGCCTCTCGTTGCTTGTCGTTGCCTCTCGTTGCTTCTCGTTGCCTCTCGTTGCTGCTCTTGTGCCTCTCGTTGCTTCGTTGCCTCCGTTGCGTCTCGTGCTTTCGTTGCCTTCGTTGCTTTCGTGTTGCTCGTGCTTCTCGTTGCTTCTCTTGCCTCGTGCTCTCGTGCCTCTCGTTGCTTGTCTCGTTGCCTCTCGTGCTTCTCGTTGCTCTCGGCTTCTCGTTGTTCGGTTGCCTCTCTTGCTTTGGTTGCCTCCGTGCTTCTCGTTGCCTCTCGTTGCCTCTCGTTGCTTCTTCCCAATCTCGCTGCAGCATTCCAACAGCAGCGTTTTCACAGTCAAATGAAGTGTTGGGCTGTTAAATCCCGAAAGGACCAGATTCAGAGCCTGGTCTTTAGCTTCCAAAAGAACATCCCTAATGAAGAAGATCCATC
>NC_045741.1:5801258-5801669 GCF_008692095.1 Etheostoma spectabile
TGCCCCTGCTTAGTGCCACATAGTCCCCCCCACCCTCCCCCACCCCCCCGGTCATTGAATCGGAGTGATGTGATTTCACCCTGAGCTGAATGTCACAATACTCTCCCATTCACCCAGAGAGCCTTCACTAGATGTTCTATGTCCTCCCCTCGTTAATTGTCTTCTCCCGTCTCATTCCTCTGCACCTTTTGTCTTCCAGCCTTGTATCTTACCTCCCTACCGCCGCTGTCCTGTGGTCCTAGACTACATCTACGCTGCTAGGTGTTTTTGTCCTTTTTTTTTTAGACACTTTCAACGCTTTTTTCCAACGTTTGTCACTTTTTTGACGTTTAACACTACGTAACACTAACTTTTTCACTTTAGTTTTACAGTTATTTTTGGAATTTATGGCCAATAAACCTCATTTATAGG
>NC_045741.1:5801679-5802834 GCF_008692095.1 Etheostoma spectabile
TAATGTTTGAGTTAGAGAAGCAGAAATTAGGAATTATTTAGACTAAAATTAAAGGAAAGTATGTTGATGATAATCACAGACTGGAATATGTCAACTTTTACTCAACACTATTTTAAAAACCACTTCAATTTGTTTTCAAATGCTATAAAATCGAATAAGACCCAAAATTAATGAAAGTAGAGATTTGTTACTTTGCAGAGGTTGAACAATCAGTATTTGGGGAATTAAAAAGAACATTGATATAAGACATAATGAGGACAACACAAGGGCAACATGTGTGCAACATGTGTGCAACATGTGTGCAACACGAGGGCACACGCGAGGGACATTACATTGGGGGGGGCTAAACACGAGGGCAAAACGAGGAAAGTGTGGAACTGGAGGGCAAATTGTGCAACACGATGTGGACAACAACAAGTAGTGCAACATGTAGGAAATTAACGTGGTCCAGTGTGGCGAAAGACGGTGTGTGCACCAGGGGGACAACACGAGGGGCAACCGAGGGCACAACTGGGGGCCAACCAAGGCAAACGAGGGCAACCACGAGGGCAACACGAGGGCAACACGAGGGCAACATGAGGCTTACCAAGCCTAGTAACTAAATGTTTTTGGGTAACATTCAGGTGAAGCTAATGACTATGGGGCATCACGAGTTTATTCGGACAAACACCAGATTAAGTTAATGGAAAGTGTGCTCCTTAATGCATGTGAGACTAAAAAAAGGACTCATACGTTATAAGTTATAATAGTTGGTTGTTTCTGCTGTACTTCTAATCTTTATACTCATCATACTCACGCTGGAAAATGTAACTTGGGAATAAAAATAAAAGCCATGAATATGAGATAAAATTAATTGGGTTATTTCAAAATCCGACAGCCGATATATCTGCCGATATACAGTATATTTAAAAAAAAATAATCCAGAAACTTGTTACAAAACAGATCTCCCTAACATTGGTTATTTGTAGTAATTTATGAGTTCTCACTTAAATAATGAGTTTGTTTTATTGTCACAACAGAACATAAAACTATCTTAAAGTTCTGATAAATTAAATGTATAAAAATTCAAAATTAAGATATGAAAAAAAATCTGTATCTGTTCCCAACAGGGACGTTGTAGAGCGTCCTCTGGTGGACAGACTATGCAACACCATC
>NC_045741.1:5802859-5827875 GCF_008692095.1 Etheostoma spectabile
GTCTTCCACTAAGGACGCTCTACAACGTCCCTGTTAGTGATGGTTTGCTATCCCCTGTCACCAAGACGCTCTAGCAACGTCCCTGATTTTACGTGAGGTGGGGTTATTCTGTCCCCAGAGTACGCTCTACAACGTCCCTGGTTAGTGATGGCGTGTATAGTCGTCCACCAGAGGTACGCTCTACAACAGGCTATTCAATTAATTTGGAATTGGGCCAGTTCATGAAACTGAGGCAAAATAAGGGGCCGGAGAATAGAGTATTATAGTAACAAATACAGAAATTACAACAACATACTGAAGGAGTCAATATCTTCTCTATTGTGTCATGCAGAACAACGTATGCATATTGTGGTACACTAAGACACACAGGTCCATGACATTGGTTCCATTCACAAGACAATACAAGTTGAAAAACAATCAGAGACAGACAATTAGAAATGCAGTTAACTAACAGAAAACTCCACTTATGCACATCACTGTACAAAATTTACAGCTCATTATCCTCAAGGACAATGAAGAGATACATTTCAGTGAAATAAAGAGGAAATATCCTCAGAAATAGCAAACGTCCCCCGTTCTCCACTGGTTGAAATAGAAATGCAAAATGACGAACTACTACAACACACCTTTTTCCTTCTAAAAAAATAAAACATGTTTGACGCGTGCCAAATCCAAGTTGTTCTCCTCAAAGAATGAAGCAATTTTAGTGAAGATATTCACCGGTAGGTGCCCTCCATGGGAATTAGACCAGCAGATCCTCACGAAAACATTCCCCTCAAAAAATCGCACAGTAGATGCCACAGCTTGCCACATCACTGTTATCAGTCGACTCATCCACGCCAAAGACATGACCCTCGGCTTCCTCAGCTTGTCCAAAAGCGTCTCGAAAACGTCCTATGCGAGGACTCGACTCTCCTCATATTTGACGTGTCAGAAATTGGATTTGCTTGATCAACGATAATGTTTTTTCGGGTTTTCTCATCAGTTACCACCTCCTTACAATGATGCCAGCATACACTCCTTGACTGTCTCTGAGTCTGTAACGCTTTTTTCTTTTTGCCCAATATCCATGGCCACTCGAACCGACGCCGCAGTTGCTCTCTCTTGATCTGTACAGCCCGAAACAAAAATGCGGACGTCTTGCTCGTACAAGATGTAACCCGTTATCTTCCGTGCCCCCGCGCAGCGCAGAGCCCCGAGGGAAAAGTACATCAAAGTTAGCATGCGTTTGTCTCTTGAAATGCCTCTCAAATTATACTCATTTCACCGGCCTCTTTGCAGCACAGGCAAGGCACTCCGTTGCGATTAAACCACAGATTCGCATCAACGGAATCACCGCGATTTCTCTGTCCCTTCACTGTTGAAACTGCCTGTTCGCTGAGTCACTTTTTTGGACAGACTATGCAACACCATCACTAACAGGGACGTTGTAGAGCGTCAAAATGTTCCTGATTTTGAGTATTTCTACATCTGTTAATGTGGTCATGTGAGAGATATTTGCACAAAACTAATCAGTTTGTAAAGGAGTTAGTTAGCAATAATATAATCCAGTGTTTGACCAATTAAGTCCCTTCCAGATTATGCGGTCATGAGACCAATGGCGAGGCAGCAGTGCAGGGTTGTCATCCTTTCACACGACCGCGCCATGTTTTGTGAATTTTCTGACTCATCATCAAAGATTGAGGTCACAGTAACAAAGCCGTGAAGGGCAGGAACAGGAAACCTTTCCTCCAATACAGCGAGAAGGAAACATTTCCCTTTATTAAACACGATGACACACACAAGGTTGTGCGATTGTGTGAGGCAATATGAATTTGTCACGTGGCGTTCGGTAGTGTTCCCCCCTCCCCCCGTTTTCTGGAACTCAGTTTCTAACTCTTCTTAACGTGGCCGTATGCGGAGCGTGAAAGCCAAGATTAAATTAATAAATATGAAACTGTCAAGGTTTTATGGCCTTGTGTTTCATTGTTAATGTTGAACGTGTGTGTGTGTGTGTGTGTGTGTGTGTGTGTGTGTGTTCACACTTTGTTGAAAAGTTGAACACTAGTGTTAAGTTGTGTTCCCTGAGGAGAGGTTGTTTGTGTGTTAGTAAATGAAGAAAGTCAGATCTTTCGGGTGGGGGGCTCTAGCTCACCCAGTAAGAGCCCCCCCCCCTTCCCCAAGGGTTTGAGTCCGACTTGCGGCCCTTTGCTAACTGTCATCCCCCATCTCGCTCCCCCTTTCATGTCTATCCACTGTCACTCATGATAAAGGAAAAAGCCCCAAAAAATAATCTGCACACAGAGATTGAGGTGTGTGTGGTGTGTGTGTGTTGTGTGTGTGTTGTGTGTGTGTGGGGGTGTGTTGTGTGTGTGTTGTTGTGTGGTGTGTGTGGGTGTGTGTGTGTGTGTGTGGTGTGTGTTGTGTGTGTGTGTGGGTGTGTGTGTGTGTGTGTGTGTGGTGTGTGTGTGTGTGTGTGTGTGGTGTGGGTGTGTGTGTGTGTGTTAGCGGCCCTGTGAGTGCACGGCCAGGACAGATGGAGGAAGTGGAATGTTGCATGCTGAAACCTGCTGGCTTGCCACTCGCTGCGCTGTTTGAATGAAAAACACATCAAATATAGTCACTTGGGGGTTTGGTGCTTTGCTCAAGAAGACCTTGGCAGTGCCCAGGAGGTGAACTGGCACCTCTTCAGCTACCAGTCCACCACCATACTGTGGGGACTATGGGGACTTGAACCAGCGACCCCCCCCCCCCGGTTCCCAACCCAATGACTTTGGGTCATGTGATTGTGGACCTAAATATTCCAATTTCAAGAGCATCGAGGAAGCTTCAAACAAATTAAATAGTGACATGTAAGACCCTAGCCTGGTTGACCCCAGACACACACACACACACACACACACACACACACACACACACACACACAGTCTCTCTCTGCCAATACACGGTTCATGAGATGCTTGGCTTGTGTGTTTGAGTGGGTGTGTCCGTTCCATGTACAGAGTCTTAGTGTAAATCAAACAACGCGTGCTAGCCATCTGGTGTGTGTGTGTGTGTGTGTCGTGTTTGTGGAAGTTGTTGCTGCCGCACGTCCCTCCCTGTCCTGATTGGAGTGGGGGGGGGTGTTAACCTTTGGGCTGTGTCCACTAAAGGAGCTTCCACCAAAACATCCTGCTTCCTCTGGCTCAGCCACAGCACAAACACAACACTCAAAACAAACACTAAACACGGACGCCTGTCCACCTAAATCCCCTCAGGACACTACTGGGCCTGCATCTAACCCTTACTTTGTATATATTATTTACTTTTTGGGGTTAATTGATTTGTTGATTGTTCTATAAACGGTCAGAAAATGGTAAACAATGTGAATCAGTGTTTCCCAAAGCCCAAGATGACGTCTTCAAATGTGTTGTTCTGTCCACAACTCAAAGATATTCAGTTGACTGTCAAATTAGAAGATATTCATAGTTCACATGCTGACTTGAGAGATTTATTACTTTTCTTTTTTCTTATCCCTTATGCTTTACTGGGTTTCTCCACCACAAATCATGCAATAGCAGCACTTTGAATCTTGTGTTTACCAGACAAGTGCATATTAGAGTCTGACCGACAGACTATGCAACACCATCACTAACAGGGACGTTGTAGAGCGTCCTCTGGTGGACAGACTATGCAACACCATCACTAACAGGGACGTTGTAGAGCGTCCTCTGGTGGACAGACTATGCAACGCCATCACTAACAGGGACGTTGTAGAGCGTCCTCGGTGGGACAGACTATGCAACGCCATCACTAACAGGGACGTGTAGAGCGTCCTCTGGTGGACAGACTATGCAACGCCATCACTAACAGGGAGTTGTAGAGAGTCTCTGGTGGAAGACTAGCAACAGCCATCACTAAAAGGGACCGTTGTAGAGCGCCTGGTGGACAGACTATGCAACGCCACCAATAACAGGGTCGTTGTATGAGCGTCCTCTGGTGGACAGACTATACAACACCATCACTAACGGGGACGTTGTAGAGCGTCCTTGGGGGACAGACTAGCAACGCCATCACTAACGGGACGTTATTGAGCGTCCTCTGGTGGACAGACTATGCAACGCCACCACTAAAAGGGACGTTGTAGAGCGTCCTTGGTGGCAGACTATACAACACATACTAACTGGGACGTGGTAGAGCGTCCTCTGGTGGACAGACTATGCAAGCCATCATAAACAGGGGTTGTAGAGCGTCAGAATCACTTATTATTGTAATATAAAATGAACAATGAATGAATATTGAAAAAAAAATTATACAATTTTTTTAGCATTTTTATCCGATATAACAGGAAATTCCTAATGTCTGGCTCTAGTGGATAGGTGCTTGGACATAAATCATAAGTCTAATCAACACTACAGTTTTGGCCTGTGTGGTAGCAGAGCGCAGCTATACAGGGCTGCACGATTATGGCCCAAAATGATAATGCGATTATTTTGATCAAAATTTGATCCCGATTTTCTCCCGATATTTGTTGTTTAACCAAAACAAATTTATTGGCACATAGGTATTATAACTGCGAGAGGGAGTGTGAAGGACGACTCACAGAGAGAGAGTGATCATTATGAACAGGTCCAGCACGGGTCGAACGGCGGATCAACACGTCGTGTGTATTAAACTCTGTACCTTCACTGCGCTGCATTTTTTATGAACTATGATATTCTGGCCATGGGTCAATCTTGGTCCGGTCAGGCTTCCGGTACAGCAGCTCCGCTCCCACGCTGTGACTTTACCAACTGAAGTTAGTCTGCATTCAAAAACTTCTGTGTTCTTCACGTAGCGGCCGCGATAACAGTTACCCGCGGAAACACTGGTACAAATACAGGTTTTGCCCCTCATACTTAACAATATACAGCTGTGTTAATGAAAAATTAAAACTGTAGACAAATATCAGAGTGTGGACCGGCGGCGCTGTGGGGCGGAGGCAGCAGAGAGTAAGAGGAGAGAGGGTAGGACGAGAGAGACGTAGAAAGATCCAACACAGGCACGGCTTTACAGACGAAATGGGTCATGTAAAGCAAAATAAACCAATCCATATAAAGCATTGCAGCGGATGCGAGGACGTTAGCACCGGTGCGTCCTAGAGGAGCTAACAGCTAACAGACGCGCTAGCTAAACAGCTAACAGACGAATAGCACTGGTCACTGTGTTGTCTGAAAAACAACAAAGGGACAAAGTTTGCGTTTACTGGTAAACTGGTAAAACTTGAGAACGACGTATTACCGACTGCTATCTGTTGAGGTTTCCTCACGCTACTCTGTCCTTGGGACTGTCTACTCTAGAAACTTAGCTGCACGGGGTGCAGTGAAACTACTCTGACTGGCTCATGAGCAGACGGCTTTATGGAGCGGGAGATTGGCTTGCAAAAAAACCCGAGCGTTCTATGAAATGACGCTTTATAAAAAAAAATCGCTCGACACGCAAATTTGATCGTGGGAAGTCCAATCGTGATCGCGATTAAAATTCGATTAATTGTGCAGCCCTAAGCTATACCTTAACCAATATTAAGGTATTAAAACCCCCAACATCAGCTTCTTTTTTTAAGTTATTTATATATTGATGAAAGCCCACGCTTGAGAATTCAGTGGCTCTATCTCACCTGTTCACAGGTGCTTTCAACATCAACCTCCTCCCTTCTGCAAGCGCTCCCCCGGCTCTCCGATTATCATTTGGTTTCACCGGAAGTAATCCGGGCCTGCAGATGTGACTGAGCTGAAATGTTTGATTTTGACGCACGCACGCACGCACGCACGCACGCACGCACATGCCAGGAACACGCCCATGATTAAAGCATTTAGGTTTAAATATCACTTTAATCCTCGGGGAATTAAGCAGGCGAGCAGCGAGGAGTAGGCCAGCGAGGGCTTTTTACTCAGATCAGACATGTGTGCGGCGGCCTGTTACTGACATGTTACAGTGTTAGATGGATGGACTGACATGTTACAGTGTTAGATGGATGGACTGACATGTTTACAGTGTTAGTTTTTTGGGATGGACGACATTGGTACAAGTGTTAGATGGATGACTGACCAGGTTTTTTTGTACAGGTAGAGTGTACGGGCTGTGCAGTGTAGATGGATGGATTGACATGTTACAGTGTTAGATGGATGGACTGACGTTACGCGTCGAGAGGGAGGATGCATGTTACAGTGTTAGATGGATGGACCTGACAATGTTAAGAGCGATTAGATGGATGGACTGACATGTTACACAGCATTAGAGGATGGGACTGCCATGTTACAGTGTAGATGGATGGACTGACATGTTACAGACGTTTAGATGGATGGACTGACATGTTACAGCGTTAGATGGATGGACTGACATGTTACAGTGTTAGATGGATGGACTGACATGTTACAGCGTTAGATGGATGGACTGACATGTTACAGCGTTAGATGGATGGACTGACATGTTACAGCGTTGATGGAGGATGACAGTACAGCATTAGATGGATGGACTGACATGTTACAGATGTTAGATGGATGGATGACCATGTTAGCAGCGGTTAGATGGATGGACTGACATGTTACAGTGTTAGAGGATGGACTGACTGTTACAGTGTTGGGATGGATGACATGTTACAGCATTAGATGGATGGACTTGACATGTTACAGTGTAGATGGATGGACTGACGTGTGCAGTCGTTTAGATGGATGGACCGAATCATGGTACAGCGTTAGATGGATGGACTGACATGTTACAGGGTTAGATGGATGGACGACAGTTACAGGTTAAGGATGGACTGACGTGTTACAGCGTTAGATGGATGGACTGACGTTACGCGTTAGATGGATGGACGACATGTTACAGCGTTAGATGATGGACTGATGTTACAGCGTTAGATGGATGGACTGACATGTTACAGTGTTAGATGGATGGACTGACATGTTACAGCGTTAGATGGATGGACTGACATGTTACAGCATTAGATGGATGGACTGACATGTTACAGCATTAGATGGATGGACTGACATGTTACAGCATTAGATGGATGGACTGACATGTTACAGTGTTAGATGGATGGACTGACATGTTACAGTGTTAGATGGATGGACTGACATGTTACAGTGTTAGATGGATGGACTGACATGTTACAGCGTTAGATGGATGGACTGACATGTTACAGCGTTAGATGGATGGACTGACATGTTACAGTGTTAGATGGATGGACTGACATGTTACAGTGTTAGATGGATGGACTGACATGTTACAGTGTTAGATGGATGGACTGACATGTTACAGTGTTAGATGGATGGACTGACATGTTACAGTGTTAGATGGATGGACTGACATGTTACAGTGTTAGATGGATGGACTGACATGTTACAGCGTTAGATGGATGGACTGACATGTTACAGTGTTAGATGGATGGACTGACATGTTACAGTGTTAGATGGATGGACTGACATGTTACAGTGTTGGATGGATGGCAGGTGTTGCAGCAGAAATGACTCATGGAATCTAACAGTCACCTGCAGACAGTGCAGTTAAAATATCAAGATATTTATTTCAGAGATGTGTCTGTAAGCTTTACTTTCTACTCTTTTGAATCGGACATTGTGTGAAAACGACACGCATTCCCACATTTTCTGGTTTCTTAAAAACTTGATAGGTTGATGAATGTGTGTGAATGGTTCCTGTACTATGTAAAAGCGCTTTGAGTAGTTGTTAAGACTAGAAAAGTGCTATATATAATATATATTAAAAAACAAACTTGGCCCACAGGCCCCAAATTGGGCAGCCTTGCTTTAAAGGAACACAGCTACTTATTGAGACTTCAGCTTATTCACCGTAGAGTTAGATAAGTCCATACATATCCTTCTCATCCGTGTCGTATCTCGCCATACGCTATACGCTCATTTGCATATTTGTGTTGTCATTATACGCTCATTTGCATATTTGTGATGTCATTATGCGATCATTTGCATAAAACTTAGTGGTTGTCAGCAGCAACTATTACTTAGCCTATCTGTCAAGTAAAGAAATAAATTCTACATGTCTCCCGTTGCGTCCCGCTGTCTCCTACCTACACCGCCGGTTTTGTCCCTTTTTTCATCACTTTTGACGCTTTTTTTCAATGTTTGTCACATTTTTGACGCTTTCCACACTACACATCAGAGCGCGTTGCCCTTTCCATGTGTGTGCTGCAGGGAGGCGGGCTGGTTGTAAAACATTTACGAGCGCCGAGGCATAAAAGAAAACTGCACAGGGCATATTACTTTATTGATTTACTGGAATGATGTCATAAAAAGTGTGTTCATAACATGG
Source organism: Etheostoma spectabile (assembly GCF_008692095.1). Taxonomy (NCBI): domain Eukaryota; kingdom Metazoa; phylum Chordata; class Actinopteri; order Perciformes; family Percidae; genus Etheostoma; species Etheostoma spectabile. The sequence continues at coordinate 5,811,143 of NC_045741.1, forward strand.
AGGCTGCCAGCGGGGAAAGAATGAAGTTGGGACCGTAGAAATATATATATATATATAATATAATTAACTTCTAAACTCCAGGGTCTGTTTCAGAGACTCTGCTGCTGTTCAGAAGCTGGTGCACTGGGCTTTCTCTTCAACACACACACACCACCACAACACCACACACAATCTCTCCACACTCACACACACTCTCTCTCTTCACACACACACAACACACACACACAACACCCTCTCACACACTCTCTCTCTCCTTACACACGCACCACACACACTCACTACACACACACTCTCACACACACCTCTCTCTCTCACACACGCACACCACATATGCTTTCACACACACACACACTCTCAACAACTCTCTCTCTCTCACACACACACACACACCACAAACACACACACACACCCCACACCAGCTTTCACCCACCACACACACACACACGCTCTCACACCACTCTCCTCTCACACACACACACTCCCACCACGCACACCACCCACACACACGCTTTCAACACACACAACAACTACCACCTCTCACCACAGCTCTCACCACTCTCTCACACACTCTCACACACACTCTCTCTCTCTCTCTCTCTCACACACGCACACACACACACAATGCTTTCACGCACACACGCTCTCACACACACACACACGTTGTCACACACGCTCACACACACACACACACACACACACACACACACACACACACACACACACACACACACAACACACACACCACAACAAACAATTCCCCCGCCCCATGAGCATTTTGGTGCAACATTGGCAAAACAAAACCTTCTGTTTTTACAGGCAAAAACCCTCAGAGACCGTTATAATTTTCCTTTAAGCCTTAATTACAGCACGTTATGAATTTGTGCCAAACGCCCACGTGCACATCTCACGTGCGCTAATAACATCCATGTTTGTGTTGTGGCTTAGCCCTCCATCATCTTGTTGGCTCGCCTCTTATCAACATCCTTCTCTTAACCGCCGCTTTTTCGCTCCACTCCTTCTGTCAGACTATCTTTTCCTCCATCTGTTTATGCTGAGTCATAGCAGAGCTGTTTGGGCTGATCACCTGCAGGCAAACACTGTGTGTGTGTGTGTGCGTGTGTGTGTGAGCGTGTGTGTGTGTGTGTTTGAGAGAGAGAGAGAGAGCATGTGTGAGCGTTGTGTTGTTGTGAGAGAGAGCGTTTGTGAGCGTGTGTGTGGTCTGTCTGTGTCTCTGTGTGTGTGTGTGTGTGTGTGTGTGTGTGTGTGTGTGTGTGGTGTGTGTGTGTGTGTGTGTGTGTGTGTGTGGGTGGTGATGGCGTGGCGTGTGTGTGAGAGCGTGCGTGTTGAGTTAGAAAAGCAGAATTAGGAATTATTTAGACTAAAATTAAAGGAATGGATGTTGATGATAATCCACGACTGGAATTGTCAACTTTTACTCAATACATTTCACAAACTTCCTTTGTTTTTACAATGCTATAAATAGAATAAGACCAAAATTAATGAAAGTGAGATTTTGTACTTGGCAAGAGCGTTGGAATCAATCATGTTATTTTGGGGAATTAAAAGACATTAATATAGACAACAATGAGTACACCTTGAGGACAACATGAGGACAACATGAGGACAACATGAGGACAGCATGAGGACAACTAAACTGAAAATCCCCTTGCTTCCCCTCCTTGCCCTGTAACGAGGACCCGGGATGTGGTGTGGCTGGTGGGTCTCGTCCCTTCAGGACCAGCATGGAGACCTTTTTGAAACCAGTCCATTCCTCTCTGCGTGTTCCCTGATCTTTTGACAGGAAGCCGGGAGACCGGGACTGAAACCAGAGAGGGCTCGGTGAACCGCGCTGACCCAGCCACCAAACCACACATTTACCCTGGCAGTCTCGGCGCAGCAGGACCCTGTGGGACTCCCGTAGCCCGCCAGCTCCGGATTACGTAGCCAGAGAGAGCCGGTCTGTGCTTTTGGAGAAGCAAGGGGCTGCCACGGTGAATTATGAAGATGGATTCCAGTCCTGCAGCCGGTGGGATGCCAGAGGAGAGATTTTTTTTAATGAAAGCACTTGATTGTTGTTGCGGTGAGCAGCGTGAGAGGCCGGGGTCGTTGCACCCGAACCCCAGAACATCTCACATACCTTTTTTTCTGAAGATAACTGATGCAAACATGTCAGACTTTTTACCTGCATAGAGCAATTTTTGGCACCCCCCCAAAAATAAGGATTTAGATTAAAAGGATTGAGAATTAAAATATCAATTCAAATCAGAATCAGCTTTATTTGCCAGGTATGAGGACACATACAAGGAATTTTCCTTTGGATCATCGTTGCTCACACTGTGCTTTACACATACAAAACAACCAAAACTAAATATACACACTAATATATACACAAAATGTAATAATCTCTGAATGGGTTTAACAGCAATTTACCCAAAAACCGCTGAACGAGGAGAATATAACCGTGAAAATGAGAGCTAATCTCAGTTTTATCTCCAAAATCGGGCGTATATCGGACTCTCCAGGTGATTTATTTAAATATTAGTACGCTTTTTAACCACTTTTGTTAATTGGGGTTTTAAAGACTCAAGCTTAATAGTTAGTTTAGTATAAGACTATTCATAAACAGCCAAAAGGTTAGCCAATTTAACCATCACCATCATTATACCAGCAATTCCAAGTATAATATGTAGTATAATATCAGGATAATATGTCCAAAAACATTTCCAGGACAGGAACATAGGGAGATGAGACTGGACTGGAATGTATAAAGAAATCAAAATAAAGACACTGAAATAACGGGAAACAAAAAGTTCAATGTTCACACACACAGACACACACACACACACCCTCCGTTTTGATGTAGAATGCTTCGTTGACACAAACTTCTATATTATTTTACAGTTAGCAGACGTTATCTGCGGACTGGCTTGCAAATTGTGTTTCTTTCACTAATATTATATATATATATTAATATTATATACTAATATTAAACATATTAACAAACATTTCCAACTTACTTAGTGACTTTTGACTTTGCCAAAGGGACGACTTCTTGGATCTTAGTTGCACCCCTAAGTGTTCTTAATTGATTTTACGAAAGATCAATTACCTTTTTAATCATATTAAGAGGTGGTATGGTCATGATTAAGAAATAGAACAAAAAATAGATTTTTCCATCTCTAACTCAAACTTTAATTCTACAATTATTGTCTGAGGAAAATATCTCAAATTTAAATGTTGAAAAAACAACAACACTGATTTGGCTTACGTTGCAAAGTCAGATTAACACATAAAGCTCCAGTACTTTACGATATGATGAAGCGTCCAGTGAGTCACTTTGTCCCACAGGGAAGGAACCGCTGCACACACACACACACACACGACCACACGGAGAACCACACACTCATTTCCTCACCCTGCCGGTGCATTTGGCTCAACGCCAGACTTTTAACGAGCTTCATCTCCGTGGCAGAGGAGGAGCTTTGCTGTATGAAAAGCCATTTAACTCCTCAACCCTCCTAATTATTAGAACTGCCTCACAAAGGCTGGTCTAAATGCGTGTGTGTGTGTGTGTGTGTGTGTGTGTGTGTGTGTGCGCGCATGTGAACGTGTTTGTGTGTGTGCACTTGGGCTCGCGTGTGTGTGAGTTTGTATGTATGTGTGTGTGCATGTGAACGTGTTTGTGTGTGTGCACTTGGGCTCGCGTGTGTGTGAGTTTGTATGAATGTGTGCGTGCATGTGAACTTGTTTGTGTGTGTGCGCTTGTGCTTGCGTGTGTGTGAGTTTATATGAATGTGTGCATGTGAACGTGTTTGTTTGTGTGTGTGCGTTTGCGCTTGTGCTTGCGTGTGTGTGAGTTTGTTTGTATGTGTGTGTGCATGTGAACGTGTTTGTGTGTGTGCATGTGCATGTGAACGTGTTTGTGTGTGTGTGTGTGTGCGTGCGTGCGCATGTTTGTGCGCATGTGTGTGTTTCCATACAGTCATTATACAATACTATCACTTCAGATCCTTTTCCTATCCCTTTAATATGTTCATTTTAAAGTCCTATACATTGGGAATTCTGTGTGAATTTGTAATAGTAACTTCTAAGAAGCTGAACCCCTTCAATCTGTTTCATGTTATCCGTGACAAAGTGATGATGTTTATCTCCGAGCCAACAAGGAACGCTTCATTACTTCCACGATCCACATAATCCCTCCAGTTTATTTTGGTTCTCATCACTGGAATCCATCTCTGATCCGGATTAAATTCTTCCAACGAGCCGATGTGTGGACAGATGGAAAGGTTTCCAGCAACGACGCTCCTCTTCCCCCAAACTCTGGTCTCTCTCTCACACAACCGTACAGGGCTGGGCGACGGAGCGCAAACCAAATATCACGATGTTCTCGACCAAATGCCTCAACATCGATATTGCATGGTTAACTACTGGCGCTTTAACAAAATGCTATTTACACAATGAGATTTTTTGATAAATATTCTCCAGAAATGATTTAATGACTTAGTGGGTGAAGGTAATTAACAGGTAGAAATGTCTGGTAAATTCATAAAATGACATCCCTTTACTGTAATGCAGCCTTTAATCCAGGAAAAGACACTTAGACACTTAACATAACACGATATTACGATGTATCCGAACTCTAAGACGATATCTTGTCTCGTTATCATCGATATAATGCCATAGTTTTTTGTTGGTGTGTACAACGTTACAAAACCCTCACTTTGACTTAAAGATTTTCATTTTTCTTTTTTTTTTAAGATTATTTTTAGGGGGGGGGGTTCCCTTTCTTAGATTTCTTAGTATATAAAACAAAACCTATAAGAACGAATGCTAAATATCACTGCATCTCAACTAAAGGAGTTACTTTATGGAACAGCTGCAGTGAAGAGATTAAATCATCTATAACAATGAGCAATTTCAAGAGATATTTAAAATGAATATATTAAGGGATACGAAAAGGACTTGAAGTGGGTATTGTAGTAGACTGTATGGTTTCTGGCCATTTTATGGTGGTATGTCTATAATTAATATATTTAATAAATATAAAAAGAGGGTTTATAAGTGTTTGTGTATGTATGCATCTGTGTCTAGGATGTGTAAATAATAACGTGTAAATAACTGAAGAATAAGATTTACTAAAGGATTAAAGTAGAGAAGGGGGGTCGGACTTGATAAGTTGTTTATCAACTTCTTCCTGCTCCTTTTGAACATGGAAAATTTTTGTTGCGTTTGAATGACTTTCAATATTGGAAGACTGTGCTAAAAAGTACATGACCTTATTTATGTCATTTTAATTATATATGTATGCAGGAATGCATGTATATAAATCTTTTATTTTAATGTTGTTTTTTTTATGTTCAAATAAACTATTAAACTAAAACTAAACTAGATAGAGACAGTGGATAGATGTGAAAGGGGGAGAGAGATGGGGGACGACACGCAGCAAAGGGCCCCAGGCTTGATTTCGATAAACGAGATTTTCAATTTCACTGTAAACGCATATTGGTTCCAGATATTTTTAGTTTTAGTACCGGCTTATAATCTGTAGTGATGATAAACCATATTACGATATCTCAGAATCAGCTTTATTTATTTATATGAGGATGCATACAAGGAGTTTTGCTTTGGGTACATACAAAACAAACCGCACAACAAACAATATACATACACACTAATATATACACACTAATGTATACACACACTATCAACAGAAACAATATAGACAGGTTGAGGCAATAGTGCAATGAAGAGTGCAAAGTATGCAGCGGTCATGGATACCAAGGGCGAGGCACAGTGCGGTGTCCTCCTTTCACACTACCGGGTGCCATGTTTTGTGAATTTCTTGACTCATCTCAAAGGTGGTCACAGTACAAGCCGTGAGGCAGGAACAGGAAACCTGTCCTCCAATACAACAGCGAGAAGGAAATACATTTCCTTTATTCGACACGATACACACCACCGTTTTGTTCGATTGTGGGAGGCATATGAATTTGGTTGGGGTCACGTTGCTTCGGTATGTTTTCCCCCCTCCCCCACCGTTTCTGGAACTCAGTTTCTAACTCTTCTGAACGCGGCCGTGCTGAGCGTGACAGCCAAGAGTAATTAATAATAGAAACTGTCAAGGTTTCTGGCCTTGGTTCACTTGTAATGTTAACTTTGTGGTAGTGTGTTTGTGGTGTGTGTGTGTTGTGTTCATTCCCCCTTTTTTGAAAGTTGGAACACCTATTGTTAAGTTGTGTTCCCGGAGGCCCCCGACAGACCCAATCGAGAGGTGGGTTTGTGTTTTGTAATTAGAATCAGCTCTTTCGGGGTGTGGGGGTGGGGGGGGGGTATGGGGGCTTCTATCTACGCCAGTAAGTCCCCCCCCCCCTTCCCCAAGTTTTGAGTCCGACTTGCGGCCTTTGCTAACATGTCATGCCCCCTCTCGCTCCCCTTTCAATGTCTATCCCCTGTCCCACTTACTGATAAAGGAACAAGCCCCAAAAAATATCTTTGCTCCACAGAGATCTGGTGTTTGTGTGGTGTGTGTTTGTGTGTGTGTGTGTGTGTGTGTGTGTGTGTGTGTGTGTGGTGGTGTGTGTGTGTGTGTGTGTGTGTGTGTGTTTGTGTGATGTGTTTGTTTTTATCGTCGTCCTGTGAGTGCACCGGCCTATGACGATGTAGGGAAGCTGGAATGTTGCTGCTGAAACCTGCTGCTTTCCACTCGCTGCTGCTGTTTGAATGCAAACCCATCACTATCGTTACTTCACTTGGTTGTTTGTGGGTGGTTTGCTCAAGAATTAACCTGCAGTGCCCAGGGTGAACTGGCACCTCTTCGCTACGTCCACCCCATACTGTGGGACTATGGGGACTTTAACACGACCCCCCCCCCCACCCGACATTCCCAACCCAATACTTTGGGGTCATGTAGTGTGACCTAATTATTCCAATTTCAAGAGCCATCGACGAAGCTTCAAACAAATTAATGGTGATGTGACCTACCTGGTTGCTACCCCAGACACACCCACACACCCACACACCCACACACACACACACACCCAACACACGTCTCTTCTGCAATACACGGTTCCGGAAGATGCTTGCTTGTGGGTTTTGAGTGGTGTGTCCGTCCATGTACAGAGTCTTAGTGTATCCCCAAACAACGCGCGTGCTCGCATCTGTTGTGTGTGTGTGTGTTTGTGTCTGTTTGTGGAGTGTTGCTGGCCGCAATCCCCCCTGTCCTGATTGGGTGGGGGGGAGGTGTTATACCTTTGGCGCTGTGTCGCACAAAGGAGCGTCCAACAAAACACCCTGCTTCCTCTAGCTCAGCCACATCACAAACACAACACTCAAACAAACACCTAACAACGGACGCCTGTCCACCTAAAATCTCCCTCCGGACCCTACTGGGCCTCATCTAACCCTTATTTGTATATATTATTTCTTTTTGGGTTCTTGAGTTGTTGAGTGTTCTATAGAACGTCGAAAATGGTAACAATGTGAATCAGTGTTTCCCCCGAGCCCAAGATGACGTCTTCCAGCATTTGTTGTGTCGTTCGCACAACTCCAAGATATTCAGTTGACTGTCAAATTGAAATATTTCATAGTTTTCACATGCGGCTTGAGAGATTTTATTTACTTTTCTGTTTTCTTATCCCCTTATGCTTTACTGGTTTTCTCCACCACAAATCATGCAACGGCGCACTTTTGACTCTTGTTTTTTACGCAGACGTGCATATTAGAGCCTCCCCGACGACTATGCAACGCATCACTAAGTGACTGTAGAGCGTCCTCGGTGGACAGTACTAGCAACCCATCACTACAGGACGGTGTAGCTGCCCCCTGTAGACAACTTGCAATGCCATCACTAACCAGGACGGGTTTAGGGAGCGTCCTCTGGGTGGACAGACTATGCAACGCACATCAATAACAGGACTTGTAGAGCGTCCTTGTGGACAAGACTATGCAACGCCCAATCACTACGGACGTTGTAGAGCGTCCATGGTGGCAGCGACTATGCAAACGCCACACGTAACAGGGACGTTGTAGAGCGTCCTCGGTGGACGACTATGCAACGCAACCCTAAAATGGTGTGAACCGTCGTTTTTAATTTTTAAAATAGTCCTTTCAGCAAAACTTATTTATTTGTCAATATAAATGACAATGAAATAACTAGTTACAAAAAATTAATACAACTCTTGTTTGATTTTTAACCGATATAATACAGGAATCTCCTAATGTCTGGCCTAGTCTTATAGGGTGTCTGTGGACGAAACTAGAAGTCATCCACTACAGTTTTTGACTGTGGTGGTAGCAGAGCTCAACTTACCTACCAATATAATGGTTTAAAACCCCAACATCAGCTTCTTTTTTTTAAGTGTTTTATATATGGATGACAGCCCAGGCTGAGACTCCAGTGGCTCTTCTCACCTTTCCACAGTGCTTTGCAACATCAACTCCTCCGTTCTGCAAGCTTCCCCCAGCTCTCCGATTATCATTGGTTTCACCGGAAAGAATTCCGGGCCTGCAGATGTGGACGGTGCAGCTGAATGTTTTTGATTTTGACGCACGCACCCACGCACGCACGCTGCTCACCACGCACGCCACCACGCACGCCCTGCCCAGGAACACGCCCATGTATTCAGCATGTCAGGTTTAATATCACTTTAATCCCGGGGAATTAAGGCAGTGACGAGCAGCGAGTAGTAGGCCGCGAGGGCTTTTTACTAGATCAGACATGTGGTGCGGTGTTAGCTGCGTTGCACCGTGTTATAGGAGCTACATTTTCCAGTTAGTGTTACTACGTGTTACAATTGATGGTGAGTACTAGTGTGTACCATGTCGTGATGCTGGCATGTTACAGTGTTAGATGATGGACCTGAATGTTTTACAGAATAGATGCGGACAGTACGTTAGGTTATGAGCTGACATGTTTACAGTGCGTTAGAGGATGGACTGCCAGTCAGTCGTTAGATGCCTGGACTGACATGTTACAGGTTACGTGGATGACTGACATTTCGCGCTAGATGGAGGATACGTAACTTGGGATGGACGCATATGTTACCGAGATGGTGGACGCATAACAGCGTTAGATGGTGATGACATGTTACCGCGTTAGATGGATGGACTGACATGTTACCAGCGTTAGGTGGATGGGACTGAACAGTTACAAGCGTTGACTGGATGGACTGACATGTTACAGTGTTAAGCATGGATGACTGGACATGTTACAGTGTTATGGACAGTAGTGGTAGATGGATGACTCTGACATGTTACAGGGCGTTAGATGGATGGACGACATTTACCAGTGTTAGATTGGATGGACTGAATGTTACAGGCGTAGTGGATTTGGACTGACTGTTTGACAGTGTAGTAGATGGACTGACTACGGACAGTTTCAGGTTGGGGATGTGAACTGAACATGTTACAGCGTTAATGGAATGACTGAAATGTACAGCAGCTATAGATGATGGGAGACATGTTACAGTGTTAGATGGATGGGACCTGATATGTTACGTGTTGGATGGAGGACCTGCCACGTTACAGTGTTAGATTGGATGGGACTGGACATGGTCAGTGGTTAGTGGATGGGACGACCATGTTACAGTGTTGGATGGATGGCAGGTGTTTAGCAGAGACAGGAAATGATCATGGAATCTAAACAGTCATAACTGCAGACAGGTGCAGTTAAAGTCACAATATTCTATTTCACGAGATGGTCTGTAGCTTTACTTCCTACTCGTGTGAACTCGGACCATTTGTGTGGAAAACGACCACGCATTCCACAGTTTCTGGTTTCCTTAAAACGGTTGATAGGTTGATGAATGTGTGTGAATGGTTCCTGTTACTATGTTAAAAGCAGTTTGAGTAGTTGTAAGACTAGAAAAGTGCTATATATAATATAATTAAAAACAACTTGGCCCACAGAGCCCCAAATTCGGGCCAGCCTGCTTAAAAGGAACACAGCATTTGATGGAACCTCAGCTTATTACCGTAGAGTTAGATAAGTCATAATGATGCCTTCTACATCAGTTTTGTGTATCTCGCCATAACGCTATCGCTTCATTTGCCATATTTGTGTTTGTCATTATTAAGATCTCCTTTGCATATTTGTGATGTAATTAGTGCGATTCATTTGCATAAAACTTAGTCTGGGTCAGCAGTACTTTCTAGCTGAGTGTAAGAAAGAAAAAATCTAATGTCCCGCTTGCGTCCCGCTGTCTCCTACCTACACCGAGCGTTTTTGTGTCCTTTTTTTTTTCATCACTTTATTGAACGCTTTTCTTTCATGTTGTCACCATTTTTGACGCTTTCCACACTACAAGAAATCAGAGCGCGTTGCCCTTTTCCTGTGGTGTGCTGCAGGGAGGCGGTGGCCGGTTTGTAAAACATTTACGAGACGCACGAGGCATAAAAGGATAAACTGCCAGCGGCATATTACTTTTTTGATTTACTGGAATATGTCATAAAAAAAATGTGGGTTCTCATAAAACAGAGGCTGCCATGCGGGGATAATAAGTTGGGACGTTAGAAATATATATCCTTAGATAAATTCTATATATATAATATATAGATGGATTATATATATATATCTATATCTCATAATATATATAATATATAGTAACTCTCAGTAAACTCAGGGTTGTTTTAGAGGACCTGCTCTGGCTTTTCAGAGCTGTGTGCACTGGGCTTTCTCTTCACAACAACACCCACACACAACACACACACCACCAATCCTCTCTACACTCACACACACTCTTCTCCTTACACAACCCACACACCACACACACACACCAGAACAACCACTCTCATCACACTCTATCTCTACTCTTAACAGCAACACAGCCCACGAATCACACACCCTCCCACACACTCTACTCTCTCACGACGCACACACAACACATATGCTTCAACAACACAACACACGCATCAACATCTCTCTCTCTCAACACACCACGACGCACACACACACACACACGGACAGCTTTCACACACACTCAACCCCACACACGCTTCTCATCACACCACTCTCTCTCTACACCCAGCACACCCACACCAACAGCTTTCACCACACCACACACAACACGTCTCACACAAAGCTCTCACACACATCTTTCTCCTCAACACACTCTCACGACACTCTCCTCTCTCTCTCTCTCACACACGCACACACCCACACAAATGCTTTCACGCCACAACCGCTCTCACACCACACCCACACTTGTTCACCACGCTAACACACCCACACACACACAAACACACACCACACAACAAACCCCACACAACACAAATAATTTCCCGCCCCATGAGCATTTTGGTTTGCAACATTGGCAAAAAACAAACCTTCCTGTTTTTTACAGGCAAAAAACCCTCAGGAACCGTTAATAATTTTCCTTTAAGCCTTATTAACAGACGTTATGGAATTTGTGCCAAAGCCCCACGTGCAGCGATCTCAGTGCGCTATACATCCATGTTTGTGTTGTGGCTTGCCCTCCAGACACTTGTTGGCCGCTTATCACATCCTTCTCTTTAACGCGCACGCTTTTTTCGCTCACTCCTTCTGTTCAGACTATCTTTTTGCCTCAATCTGTTTATGCTGGTTATAGAGAGCTGTTTGGGCTGATACTGCAGGCAAACACTGTGTGTGTGTGTGGCGTGGTTGCTGTGTGAGCGTGTGTGTGTGTGTGTGGATGAGAGGAGAGAAGAGGAGAGAGATGCTTAGGTGTCTGTCGTGGTGTAGTGTGTGAGAGGAGAGGAGTTTGCATGTAAGGTGTGTGTGTCTGTCCTGTGTTTCTTGTGTGTTGTTGTGTTGTGTGTGTTGTGTTGTGTGTGTGTGTGGATGGTGTGTGTGTGTGGGTGTATGGAGCGATTGCGCGTGGTGTGGAGAGCGTGCGGTGTTTGAGTTAGAAAAAAAGCAGAAAAATTTAGGAATATTAGACTAAAAATACAAGGAAATGGATTTTGTTGTGATGATACTACAGACTGATATGTCAACCTTTTTAATCAATACTATTAATAAACACTCCATTTTTTTACAATGTATAAAATGAAATAACCAACCATTAATGAAAGTAGAGATTGTATTGGCAAGATGCGTTGGAATCAATCATGTTATCTGTTGGGGGAAGTTAAAAGAAACATTTAATATAGGAACACATGCCCGAGGACAACATGAGGCCACATGAGAGAACACATGGGACAACATGGACAACATTGAGGACCAACTGAGGACAGCAATGAGGACACTAAAGAAAAATCGCCCTTGCGTCTAACCTCCTTGCCCTTTAAGAGGACCGGGATGTGGGGTGTGGCATGGTGGTGGCTCGGTCCGTTCAGGACCAGCATGAGGACCTTTTTTGAACCCAGTCCAATTCCTCTCTGCGTGTCCCTGTCTTTTGAAAGAGCCGGGAGACCGGCACTGAAACCAGAGAGGGCTCGGTGAACCGCGTGGACCCAGCCCACCAAAACACACACATGTACCCGGGCATTCTCGGACGCAGCAGGAACGCCTGTGGGACTTCCCGTAGCCCGCCGCTCCGGGAGTACTACGCCAGCGAGAGGCGGCTGTGCTTTTGGAGAGCAGTGGGCGCGGTGACTATGTACGATGGTTACCAGTCCTGCAGAGGTCGGTGGGACTGCCAGAGGAAGATTTTTTTTAATAAAGCAACTTTGTTGTTCGCGGTTGAGCGGGATCGTAGAGGCCGGGGTCTTTGCACCCGACACCCCAGAACATCCACATATTGCCGTTTTTTCTCTGAAGATAAGATGCAAAACCATGGTCGACTTTTTACCTGAATCGAGACAGTTTTTGGCAGCCCCCCAAAATAAGGATTTTAGAATTAAGGATATGTTGAGATTAAAATATCAATTCAAATCAGAATCAGCTTTATTTGCCCATGTATGAGAGGACACATACAAGGAATTTCTCCTTTGGTATCCGTTGCTCACCCTGTGCTTACACTACAAACAACCAAACAACTAATATTTACACGACAATATATACAAAAATGTAAGATTATAATTGGGTTTTAGACAGCCAATCTTTACCCAAAAAAACCGCATGACGAGGATAATATATACCGTTCGTGGAAAAGAGCAGCTAATCGCGTTTGTATTCTCACAAATCGGGAGCCGTATATCGGATCTCCAGTGATTTTTAAAATTATTGTAGTACCTTTTTAAACTGTTTGTTCCATTGAGGGTTTGTTTAAAGCACTCAGCTTATAGTTAGGTTTTAGTATAGACTATTCTAAACAGCCAAAATTAGCAATTAACCATTCACACATCTTATACCCGCAATTCCAGTTATGAATATGTAGTACTAATATCGGCTAATATGTCCAAAAACATTTCCAGGACAGGAACCCTAGGGAGATAGACTGGACTGGAATGTATAAGAATCAAAATAAACGACACTGAAAAACGGGGAACAAAAGGTTCAACTTCACACACAAGACACACACCACACACCCTCGTTTTGATGTAGATGCTTTCGTTGACACCAACATTCTATAACTTTTTACCGTGCAGACGTTATCTGCGGATCTGGCTTTGCAAAATTGTGTTTCTTTCTATCAATATTGATATATAGATTTAAGTATTATATACTACATAGTAACATATTAACAACATTTCCAACTATAGTGACTTGATTGCAATCTGCAACTCTTCTTGATCTTGTTGCCCCAATGTTTCATGTTTCGAAAAGTCATACCTTAATAATAGAGGGGGTATCTGATAATATACAAAAAAATAGTTTTCTCTCTAACCAACTTACAATGGTCTGGGAAAAAAAAAAGGGAAGAATACAATTAATTAAATATTACGTTTCGAAAACCCACTGATTAGTGAATTTCTAATTTACTGATTATTTTTAAAAATTCATTTGTTAAAAAAAAAATCATAATAAAGTTCTGTCAGTTGAAAGAAAACAAAAAAAAAAATAATTCCAAAAAAATAACTAACCCAAACTTTCCTTCTGGAAAAAACAATAAAATTAAAAAACAAATAAAAATTAATGACAAAACAACACAACCTGATTTGGCTCTCTTCTTTGCACTCGATAGCTAAGGTAGATTCACCTATAAAGCTGCCAGTACTCTTACGCTATGATGAAGCCTCTCACAGTGTGAGGTCCCTTTGTCCACAGGGAAGGAGGGAAAACCGCGTCCACCACACACACACCACGCCCCACAGGAGAAACACCACACTACTTTTCTCACCCTGCCGGTGCATTTGGCTCAACGCCAGACTTTCACGACTTCACTCCTCACGTTGGCAGAGGAGAGGAGAAAGCTATTGTTAATTATGGAAAAGACCATTTCATTATAACTCCTCAACCCTCCTAATTATTCGAAACAGTGCCACAAAGGTGGGTCCTAAGCTGTCGGTGTGTTTGTGTGTGGTGTGTGTTGGGGTGTGTGTGTGTGGGTGACGGTGCGTGCACTGGTGAGGTTATTTTTGTGTGTGTGTGCACTGTGTTGGTTTCAGTGTCGAGCGTGTGTGAGTTTTTAGATATGTGGGTGCATGTGAAGTGTGTGTGTGTGCTTGGATCTTCGGGTTGTGTTTGAGTATGTCTATGAATGTTTGCATGTGGACATTTGTGACTTGGTGTTGTGTGCTTGCGCTTGTGCTTGCGGTGTGAGTTGTATATGATGTGTGCTGTGGATCCGTTTTGTGGTGTTGTAGTGTGTGCGTTTTGTGCTGTGTACTGTGTGTGATTTTTTTGTATGTGTGTGCCTGTGGTGTGTTGCATGCTGAACGTGATTTGGTGTTTGTGGCGCATGTTGTGGCAGTTGTTGTCTTCCTACAGGTCATGATACAATAGCTATCCTTAAGATCCTTTTCCTACCCTTATAGGTTCTTTTAAAGTCCTACATTGGGAAGTTCTTGTGAAATTTGGTTGAGTAAGTTCTAGAAGCCTGAACCCACTTCAATCTGTGTTCATGTATACCGTGACAAAAGTTGATGATGGTTATCTCCGAGCCAACAAGGAAACGCTTCATTAATCCTCCCGCCAATACTCCCTCCGTTTAGTTTTGGTTCTCATCACTCGGAATCCATCTCGACCGGAATTAATTCTTCCAACGAGCGGATTGTTGTTGACAGATGGAAAGGGTTCCAGCAACGACGTCCTCTTCCCCCAAACTCTGGTATCTCTCCCCTCCAACACACACCTTTATACCAGGGCACTCCGGTGCAGGGCGACGGATGCGCAAACCAGATATCCGATGTTCGCGACCCAATCTCCTCTCCAACATCGGTATTGCACTGGTTAAACTACTGGCGCTTTCACAAATCTATTTACACAAGTGATAGATTTTTGATTAACATATTCTCCAAATGATTTAATCGGACCTAGTGGGTGTGAAGGTAATTAACAGGTGAATGGTCTGGTTAAATTCATAAAAATGACCATCCCTTACTGTAATCAGCCCTTTAATCCAGAAGAAAAGACCCTAGACACTTAACCATAACAGCGATTATACGTTTGTATCCGAACAGCTAAGACGAATCTTCTGTTCTTATCATCGTATATGCCATGTTGTTTGTGGTTTGTACACGTTACAAAACAACCCTGCACTTGGACTTAAAGATTTCATTTTTCTTTTTATTTCTAAGTATTTTTAGGGGGGGGGGGTTCCTCTTCGAGATTTCGGTATATAAAAACAAAACATAGTAAACGAATGCTAGACATATCACTGCATCTACACTAAAGGATTACTTTATGGACAACGGCGCAGTGAAGAGATTAATCATCTATAAACATGAGCAATGTCAGACTCAAGAGATTATTAAAATGAATATATGTAAGGGATTACGAAAAGGCCTTGAATGACTGTGTATTGTGTAGACGGTTATGGGTTTCTTGGCATTTTATCGGTATATGGTCTATATATTAATATATTTAATGATTGATAAAAAAAAGAGGGTTTTATAGTGTTTGGTGTAATGTATGATCTGTGTCTACGGATTGTGTTAAATAATAAGTGTAAATAATGAAAGAAATAGTACTTTTACTAAGGATATATTACATAGAGAGGCGAGTCGGTTCGATCGGACTTGATAATTGTGTTTTTAGTCAACTCTTGCTCCTTTTGAACACTGGAAAATTTTGGTTGCTTTTAATGACTTTCAAGATTGATAAGGACTGTGCAAAAGTTACCTTACCTTAGTTATGGTCATTTTTAATTATAATTTAGCAGGAATGGCAGCGTATATAAATCTTTTATTTTGTAAGTGTTGTTTTTTTTTATGTTCACAATAAACTATTAACTAACTAAAACTAGCTAGAGAGACAGTGGATAGATTGAATGAAGGTGAGGAGGGGAGCATGGAGATGGGGGACGCACGCAGCAAGGGCCAGGCTTTGTTTTCGATAAACAGATTTTCATTTCACTGTAACACCATATGGTTTGTCAGATATTTTTAGTTTTAGTCCGGCTGTTAAGAACTCGTATTGATGCGTAAACCTAGTTATCGTATCTCCGCAAATCCAGCTTTATTTATTATATGAGGATGCATACAAGAGTTGTGCCTTGGGTACATACAAAACATAACCGCACAACAAACAATATACGTACCACTAACTATATACACACTACTGTTAACACACTCAACAGAAACATATACCGTTCAGGCAGTATGCATGAAGAGTGCCAAGTAATGCAGGAGTTAAATTTATTATAAGTTATTATTTATTATGTGAGCGTAGTGCCCAGGGTGCTGGGTGCTAAATCATATGTGTTTTTTGA
>NC_045741.1:5827900-5828858 GCF_008692095.1 Etheostoma spectabile
GTATTGTATTACGATATGAACAGCTCTGAAATGGAGAATGATGAATACATAATAAGTGGAACCAGTAAACAGACTGATTAGAGACAGTGTTGCTGAGTTATCGCGCAGGAATTGAACCTGTCGATATATCCAAAATCTTAGACAATATCTAGCCTCACATCGCGATATTGATACAACATTAATCACAACATTGATATATTTCCCAGCCCTACCTACAACGTTATGGGTTTGTTTGAGAAAAAAGGAAAATTCCCATTAGCTGTCCCGTTAGCTTAGCCTAAGAAATCTAGACGCACCCTAGTGGAAAGCAGATGTAATTTGCATCTAGGGTCGTTGGCTAGCGAGCTGGAAAAAACAAATTCTGGACCGGCCAATCACATCGTGTATAGAGTCAGTGGGCGGGGCTTAATGTAAAGACAGTTCCGCGTGAATCCCCTGCAACTTGAAAACACATTCTCCGATGCTCTGGTTGGTTGTAGCGCTGTACTATTTGAGGGAATTTGAAAGACAACCGTTTGTCCCGCCCCTCGGATTGAGCCCAGCCAATGGGGGAGTTCCCAGACCCAACACATGTCTTTTCCACCAAGGCTAACCAGGTGCTGGTTCTGGTGCTGGTTCTACTCGCCAATTATCTAAGAACCAGCTATTTTCAAAATGAGACATTAAAAATATCCAAAACCTTTGGGGAAAAACCACCAAAAACATAAGAAAAAAGGCACCCACAACATTGAAAAAAGTGACATAAATGTTGGAAAAAGTAACAATATTGTTGAAAAAAAGTGACCATGGTTGACGGGAAGAGAACACAAGGGTTAACATTTATTAGCAAAACCCCGTTAGGGTGAACAGACGTCCCAATTTTCCCGAGACCCGCCCCCCCCAGCACCTGACGTAACCGGGTCTTATCTCTAGACCAGCGCTGAGTTGGTGCTGAGGTGGAACCCGTGTTCTTGGCCCA
>NC_045741.1:5829579-5831511 GCF_008692095.1 Etheostoma spectabile
ACAAGTAAATCATACACGTTTTGTAACGTATAACAAACATATGACAACCCTGGTACCGATCATACGTTGCTGTGTAGTCCGGTACGCAAGGTCAGTTATCAGAATCACGGTATGCTGGGAAGCGAAGAATGGTATCATGTACCATTTCTAAGTGTGTAGGTAGCAAAAGATTCTTTTATTTATTTTTTTTAAACCAAACAAACGTCAGGTGGATGCAGCGAGCGAAGTATTCCAGTTTCAAGTGAAATGTAATCTTCTGACAGGCAACCCTGTATGGATGGGATATGATTTCTATCTTTGTTGTCGGTCTGGCTCAGGTTAAAGTTTTTGTAAAAACCTGAAAAAACACAAACAATGACCGCCACAGAACTTTATCATCCAGTTTGACAGTTTGTCAGTTATCTATCATGAATAAACTACTTTAATGTAGATTTTCCCGGATCCCGGGATTCAACCAGCGTTTCCTAGCCCCTAAAACGGAGACATTTCGGAAACAGCGCGTCCCCCGTTTTGGTCCAAAAACCTCTGATGAATGAAAATTTATTATTTAAAACAAATAAATAACTATCGACCCTTATCCATGCCGATAAATCGGGCTCTAATATGAGCTTGCGGCTACTCTCCAGTACCGAAATTTGGCACCATTTGATTTTACGTGATCCAGTACTCAGTAGTACCGACGTGATTCGGTCAGTGGCACCAGTAGAAAAATCAACATTATCTAGTCTCATATCGGGATATTACGATATATCCAAAATCTAAGACGATATCTAGTCTCATATCGGGATATTACGATATATCCAAAATCTAAGACGATATCTAGTCTCATATCGGGATATTACGATATATCCAAAATCTAAGACGATATCTAGTCTCATATCGGGATATTACGATATATCCAAAATCTAAGACGATATCTAGTCTCATATCGGGATATTACGATATATCCAAAATCTAAGACGATATCTAGTCTCATATCGCAATAGTGCTATATCATCGATATATTGCCATAGCTTTTTGTTGGTGTTTGTAACATTACAAAATCCTAACTTTGACTTAAACATTTTCATTTTCACTGTTGGTTCCAAATATTTTTAGTTTCAGTATCTACTTATAATCTGTGTGGATGATGAACCAGTATCGGTGGATATCACGATATCTCAGAATCTCAGAATCTGCTTTATTTGCCAGGTATGAGGACACATGCAGGGAATTTTGCTTTGGATCGTATTGCTCACCATGTGCTTACTCATACACAACAAAACAAACAATATGTACACACTAATGTATACACACTAATGTATACACACTAATGTATACACACATTATCAACAGAAACACTACAGACAGGTTTGAGGCAATAGTGCAATGAAGAGTGCAAAGTATGCAGGAGTAAATTATAATTATAATAGTTATTATTTTAATTATGGAGCAGAGTGCACAGGGTGCTGTGCTAAATATTATGTTATTATTTGAGTATTGTATTACGATATGAACAGCTCTGAAATGGAGAATGATGAATACATAACCGTTGTGGCGAGCGCCGTTGTTTTGGGCGTAGATCGGCACACGTTGACCTTTTGCAGCATTTAACCCTCGTGTCGTCTTCCCATCAACCATGAAACATCATAATCACGTTTTCTGACATTTTTGCCCCTTTTTCAGCGTTGTGTGTGTGTGTGTGTGTGTGTGTGCTTTTTTTGACGTTTTTTTTCCAAAGTTATTTGATATTTTTAATGTCGACATTTCCAGCGCTTATTTCAAAGGCCCATTTTTAGTGACAAAAAAAACCTGAAAATCTGTCAAATTTGACCCAAGGACAACGTGAGGGTTAAATGTCCCCGCGGCATTGTTGGAGGAGCGAGTCGTCTCACAGATCCTCGTCACGGCTTTCATATCAACACCAAGTCCACAGGGTTGTAGAAGCCCCCC
>NC_045741.1:5831521-5840711 GCF_008692095.1 Etheostoma spectabile
TCCCTGTGTGTTTGGGAGGGCAGACGTGACCTGATGTTGCCCCCGGTGGAGAGGGTCTCTTATCTCTGCCAGCCTCGCCTCGGCGTGGGCTGAATTTGGGGGGGCGGATCTCTGCATTAACTGGTGGCTATCTAGTTTTTACTGAAGCTGGTGGACTCAGGAAGACAGAGACCATTTTGTAGCATTTGACCAGGTCCTTAAAGTCCTTTTAACCCTCGTGTTGTCTCCACTTTTGGGACCCTGTCCTGTCGTGTCCCTCGGGTCAAACTGACCCGAGGGACTTATTTGGGGTTTTATAAACAATTCTGAAATCAAGTTTTACTTCATAATCTATTAACAAATATTGTCTTCATCTCCATTTCCACAGCTGACGATACAATCTATGTTTAGGAATGCATCAGTCCTACTAGACCCATATTAAACTGGAAGTGGGGTTTGTGTTCTTTGTCATAAGGTTATAATTCACTGTTAAAAATCCACTCTGAAACCACATAAGTGTCATACCAAATAATTTCTAGTCGGAACACATCGTTAATCACAGGAAATAAGAGAAGGACGCTGATTTCAGGTAGAAAACATGGACTTGGACCATTTTTCTTTCTAAAAATGTGAAATGGTGCATTTGACCTCGAATAAACACAAAGGGTAAATTTGACTTGATGAAACCTGCTGCAACCGGTACTCTGTGTCCAATGAATGACTCACCCCACTCTCTCTCTCTCCTCTCTTCTCTCTCCTCTCTCTCTCTGTCTCCTCTCCTGTCTCTCTCTCTATCTCTGTCTCTCTCTCTCTGTATCCCCTCTCTCCGTTTATCTCCTTCGCGTCATCTCTCTCTCTCTGGGTCTCTCTCTCTCTTCTTCTCTATCTGCTCTCTCTCCCTCTGTCCCTCTCGTTCTCTCCTCTCTCCTTCTTGTCTCTCTCTATTCTATCCGTTCTCTCTGTCTCTCTCTACTGACTCTCTCTCTATCTCCTCTGTCTCTCTGTCTTCTTCTCTCGTCTCTCTGTCTCGTCTGTCTCTCTCTCGTCTCCTCGTCTCTCTCTCCGTCTCTTCTCCCTCTGTTCTCTTTCTCTCTCTCATCTCTCTCTCTCTCTCTCTCTCTCTCTCTCTCTCTCTCTCTCTCTCTCTCCCTCCCTCCTCTCTCTTTGTCTCTTCTCTCTCTCTGTGCCTCTGTTCTCTCTCTCTTTCTCTCTCTCTCCTCTCTCTCTCTCCCTCTCCATCAGCTTTTGTCTCATGTCAAAAAAAGAAAAAAAAAAAAAAGAGAAAAAAAGGACCTGAACGGGGAAAGTGAGTTCATGCTCGCTGAAGTGTGGGCGTAGTCCGCGCTGCGAAGAGTCTGTGTGGTGAGCTCGTTCCCTTTGCTTCAAGGCCCCCACCCAACCCCACCACCACCCCCACCCAACCCCCCCACCCCCAAAAAGCTAGAACCTGCAGTGAATTCCAAGGCTGTAACATGTCCAATCGTTACAGTGCTGGTACGGCTGCTGTTTCCAGCCCTAACCCTGGAGGCCGAGGAGATGGACGTGCTGTTACTGATTAACCATCGCACGCTGTTTTCTTTGCACAGACACCGATCTCCCCGGATACACCCCCAAACACAGAAACCATAACTTTGCCTTAAGTCCTGGTTCCACATCCAAAGCACTTTGGATTAAAGATTAACTTTAATCTGTCAATCACCGGAACATGGATCTTTAAAAAAAATATTTATTGTAGAAATAGGTCCAGTGTGAGATACAACAATGTGTGTGCTTAGATGATTGGAAAGAATTTTAAGGAACATTTAGTCCACTTAAAGTGTCTTGTGTGGTATTCAGGTGAAATTGACCCATTTCAAATTTTTTAAAGCTTCAAAAAACAACAAAAATGTCCAAAAGACATTGTAAAAGGTGAGAAAGAACTTCAGGAAAAGTGAGAAGACGTCAAAAAGTGAGAACAAATGTCGGAGAAAGCTTCGAAAACTTCAAAAGAACAAAAAAATGCCCAAAAAAAAATCAACAAAGGACTTCGGGAAAAATTACAAAACGTCAAAAAGTGACAAAAAATGTCGGAGAAAGCTTCAAAAACAAAACAACAGAAATGTCGAAAAAAATTGACAAAGACTTTGTAAAAAGTGAGAAAGAACTTGGGGAAAAGAGAGAAAACGTCAAGAAGTGACAAAAAATGTCGGAGAAAGCTTAAAAAAAATCAACAAAGAACTTCGGGAAAAGTTAGAAATTCTCAAAAAGTGACAACAAATGTCGGAGAAAGCTTCAAAAACTTCCAAAACAACAACAAAAATGTCCCAAAAACTTTGGGACAAGTGTCTTAAGGAGGTTTTAACTTAAGATTTTCTCCGGGAAGACAAATCGAGGGTTAAGAAAAACCGGTTTCCAACATTTAATTCGACACGCTTGGCGTCATGTTAGTAATTCCTGAGTGAGCTTTTCTTTGTTTAAATCTTAACTATGGTCGTTTTATGGAAACACAAATATCACAATAATACTCCTCTCAGTTCTCTTTGATGTCGGGGCCTAACTGAGATTTCTACCACAGAAGAAGTCTTTGAATTGTAGCATTTGAGCTCATTAAATCCCTTTATTGTCCCTGGGGGGGGGGACAATAAAGGGATTCACACTCCTCCCTTCACACTCCTCCCTTCACCTCCTCTCTACACACTCCTCCCTACACACTCCTCCCTTCACACTCCTCCCTTCACACTCCTCCCTTCACACTCCTCTCTACACACTCCTCCCTTCACACTCCTTACGTCTCCTCCCCTTCACCTCCTCCCTTTCACACTCCGCCCTTCCCCTCTCTCTACAACACTCCTCCCTTTCATACTCCTCCGCGTCACACTCCTCCCTTTCACACTCCTCTCTACACACTCCTCCTCTACACACTCCTCCCTTCACACTCCTCTCTACACACCCTCTTAACACTCCTCCTCCCGTCACAAACTGCCTCTCTACACACTCCTCCCTCCACTCCTACCCTTCACACTCCTCTCTACAGCACACTCCATCTCTACACACTCCTCCCTTCACACTCCTCTCTACACCTCCTCCCTTCACACCTTCCTCCCTTCACACTCCTCCCTACACACTCTCCCTTCACCACCTCCCCCTTCACACTCTCCTAACACACTCCTCGCTCCACTCCTCCCTTCAGACACTCCTCCCTAACACACTCCGAACACTCCTCTCCCTTCACACTCTCCCCACACTCCTCCGCATCACCTCCTCTCTTCACACTCTCCTTCACACCCTCTCCCTTCACGCCTCCTCCCTTCACCTCTCTCTACCACTCTCTCTACAACACTCCCCGCCCTTCACACTCCTCCCTTCACACTCCCTCTCTACCACACTCCTCCCTTCACACCCCTCCTACACCCCCTCCCTTCACACACTCCTCCCTTCCACAACAAAATCACATCCCTACACACTCCCCCTTCCACCTCCTCCCTTCCACTCCTCCCTACACCTCCTCCTCACACCCTCCCTACAACACTCCTCCCTGCACACTCCTTTCCCTTCCACTCCCTCCTACAACACTCCTCCCTTCACACTCTCCTTCACACCCGTCCCTTCACACTCTCCTACCACTCCTCCCCTTCACACTCCTCCTTCACACTCCCTCTACACACTCCTCTCCCCTACACCACTCCTCCCTAACTCCCTCCCCGTCAACACGTCCTCCATACACACTCCTCCCCTTCACACTCCTCCCTCCTACACACTCCTCCCTTCACACTCCTCCGTTCACACTCCTCCCTTCCACTCTCCTCCTACAACACACCTCCTCCTTCACACTCCTCCCTTCACCCTGCCTCTCATACACACTCCTCTCTCACCTCCTCCCTACACACTCCTCCCTTCACACTCCTCTCTTCAACACTCCTCCTTCACACTCCCTCTCTAACACTCCTCTCCTATACACTCCTCCCTTCCACTCCCTCTACACACTTTCCTCTCTACACACGCCTCCCTTCACACGTCCTGCTTAAAAAACCTCCTCCAGTCACACTCTCTCCCTGTCACAACTCCTCCCTACACACTAAGCCTCCACTTCACACTCCCTCGAACACTCCTCCCTTCACACTCCTCTCTCTACACACTCTCCCTTCAACACTCCTCTCCTCCACTATCCTCCCGTCACACTCCTGTCTCTACACACTCCTCTCTCTTCACACTCCTCCCCTACACACTCCTCCTTCACCTCCTCCCGGTTACCTCCTCTCTAAACACACTCCTCCCTACACACTCTCCCTTCCAACACTCCTCCCTTCACACATATCTCCCTTCACACTCCTCCAGACACACTCCTCCCTAGCCCTCCTCCTTTCCCACACTCCTCCCTTCACCTCTTACCATCCTCCACACACACCTCTTAACTCCCCCTTACACACTCCTCCCTACAACCCCACAGCATTCTCCCTATCACACTCCCTCCTTCACACTCCGCTACCTATCACAATCTCTCCCTTCACAAGCTCTCCTTCCTACAACCATCCACTTACACTCCTCCTTCACACTCCCTCCCCCTCTCTCTACCACTCCTCCCTCACACTCCTCCCTCACACTCCTCCCACATCTCCCAAGCACACCCTCCTCCCTTCACACCTCCTCACTCTCCTACACATCCTCCTCTCTTACACTACTCCTGCCTTCACACTCCTGCACTCACTCCTCCCTTCACACTCTCTCTACACCTCCTCCCTCACACACACCTCCCTTCACACTCCTCCCTTCACACTCCTCCCATTCCCACTCACCCTACCTCTACTACACACTCCTCCTACACACGGCTCCCTCCTTTCAACACTCCTCCCTTGCACCTCCTCTCTACCCACTCCTTCCCTACACACTCCCAATGCCACTCTCACACATAATCCTCACTCCTACACTCCTCCTTACACCTCCTCTTACACACCTTCTTCTACACTTTCTCCTCTACAACCTTCACTCGCTCCATCCCCTTCACACTCCTCCCTTTCACACTCCTCCCTTCACACTCCTCCTCACACGCTCCTACACTCCTTCACACTCACTCCCTTCACACTACATCCCTCTACACACTCCGCTCTTCACACTCCTCCCTTCAACCTCCTCCCTTCACACTCCCCTCACCCTCACACCTCCTCCCTACACACTCCCTCCTTCACACTCCTCCCTACACACTTCCCTCTCACATCCTCCCTACAAACACTCCTCCCTTACACACTCCTCCCTACACACTCCTCCCTTCACACTCCTCCCTACACACTCCTCCCTACACTACTCCCTCCCTTCACCTCCCTCCCTACAACACATCCTCCCTTCCACTCCTCTCCCCACACTCCTCCCTACACACTCACCTCCTCCTTCACACTCCTCATCCTTCACACATCCTGCCCTTACACTCCTCCTACACTACTTCCTCTCCTTCACACTCCTCCCTTCACACTCCTCTCTACACACTCCTCCCTACACACTCCTCCCTTCACACTCCTCCCTTCACACTCCTCCCTACACACTCCTCCCTCACACTTCCTCCCACACCCTCCTCCCTTTCACACTCCTCCCTACCACTCTCCCTACACACTCCTCCTCACACTCCTCCTTACACACCTCCTACCCTTCACACTCCTCCCTACACACTCCTCCACATCCTCCTCCACTCACTCCCTACACACCTCCCACCTTCACACTCCTCCCTACACACTCCTCCCTTCACACTCCTCCCTTCACACTCCTCTCTACACACCTCCTCTCTACACATCTCCCTACCTCCACTCCTACACCTTCCACTCCATGCTCTTCAGACATCCTCCCATTCACACCTCTCCTCACACTCCTCCCTTCACCTCCTCCCTGTCACACTCCTGCTCTTCACACTCCTCCACACCCTGTACACACTCCTCCCTCACACTCCTCCCTTCACACTCCTCTCTACACACTCCCTCCCTTCAACACCTCCTCACCCTTAGCACACTCCTCTCTCACACACAACTCCCTCTCCTCCATCACACTCCTTCCCCTCTCCCTTCACACACTACTCCTCCTTCACATCTCTTACACACTCTACACACTCTCCTTCACACTCTCCCTCTCTACATACACACTCCCTCTTCACCTCCTCCTCTACAACTTCCTCCCTTCTCACACTCCTCTCACCCACTCCTCCCTTCACACTCCTCTCTACACACTCCTCTCTTCACACGCTCTCCCCTACACACTCCTCCCTTCACACTCCTCCCTTCACACTCCTAACACTCCTCCCTCCTTCACACTCCTCTCTACACACTCCTCCCTACACACTCCTCCCTTCACACTCCTCCCTTCACACTCCTTCTCTCCTCTTCACACTCCTCCCTACCACTCCTCCTCAACACTCCTCCCCCTCCTTCACACTCCCCTCACCTCCTCTCTCAACTCTCCACATCCCCTCCTCTACACCACCTCCTCCTTCACACTCCCCTCCCTCCAACACTCCTCCCTACACCTCCTCCCCTCCACACTTCTCCCTACACACTCCCTCCCTTCACACTCCTCCTCACCTCTCACACTCCTCTCCTCCCTTCACACTCTCTCTCTCCGTCCACACCTCCTCTACCACTCCTCACACTCCTCCTCACACTCCTCTCTACACACTCCCCCCTCACCATCCTGTCCCTTCACACTCCTCTCCTTCCACTCCTCCCTACACACTCCCTCCCTACACACTTCCTCCCCTTCCACACATCCTCCCTACACACTCCTCCCTACCACACTCCCCTACAGCGCCCCTACGCGCGCCCCGGAGGGCGGGCGCGGGCAGGGGGGGAGGGGGAGGAAGCGCGGGGGGCGAGGACGGCGCGGGCCCGATCTGCGGGAGGGCGCCCGCGACCAACGGGCTCCGCCGAGAGACAGCTACCCACGACAACAAGAAGCGCACGGGAACATAGCAAGACAGAAGCGGAACAGCGGCACAGAAGAAACACGGAGCGCGAGGCAATACGCCAATAACAACATACAAGTCGACAACGCCATCTGGCGCAGGAGCGCGCAAGGCACAATCGATCTGCAAACGACCGACTACGCCTGAGGTGGGGGGGGGGGGGAAGGGGGCGGTGGACACCCGAGAGGGGAGCGACAAGGGAACCAGAAAACGGGGGGCCGCAGTATTAGCCTGTATGCAACCTCATCATCATCTGCAAACGCACACAGATACACACACATATACAGATTACAGACAGACACACCAACAGAAAGATGCCACACCGACAGATAACACACACAACACCACACACAAACACACAAACACACACCACCACACCCACACACACCACACATGATACTTACACCACACACCAGACACCGAGACACACACCACCCAGATACATACACATCACTCATTCAACTGCACACAAACACACACCACACCCACACACACAAACCACACACACACACACACACAAACAATGACAACACACAGACACACAGATACACACACACACACAGATACATACACTCACTCATTCAATCTGCACACACGCACACACAGACACACACAGACAGATACACACACATACACACACAATGATACACACACACACACACAGATACACAGACAATGACACACACACACACACACACAGATAAACATACACGCACACACACAGATACACACACTCCACATACACACACACACACACACACACACACTGTGTGCACACACAGATATACACACACTGCACACACACACACACACTCTGACACAGCCCTTCAGCCCGTCCCCTCACTAACAGACAGGAAGCAGAGATGATGCAACGTGATCCTGCTCAGACACATGTGATTGTCATGATGTAATCCTCTCGGTTTCCCCGGCAACACGTGACAGACTATTTAACCTCTTCACCCCCAACATCGACAAGACACTCACTCGACCCCAAAACCAGCAGGGTCGGGCTCAGACTCGTGTCCGCCTCACGGTCTTCATTCCTAGCAGGACCTTTGACTTGGTTTAGTCATTTGTTGAAATCTGTTGAGTGTTGAAAGTTGTCATTTTATTATTTAAACAGATAGTTTTCCAGGTTAATGGGGGTGCGTCTCATTTAAAAACAACATGAAAAATGTGTTAATGTCCCCCTGTTTTGTTGCTGAACTGTGTGTAAAATAAGCGCTGACGTCATATAAGTTAACGTTGGCGTCTCTTTGCTAGATTTTTTTTTTTTTTAACGGTGGTTATCAAGCAAATAAGCCCACTGACGGCAACGTTATTGTTGATATTTGGCATTATTTTTTATAGCCTGACCAATAAAGGATTTTTAACGCCAATACCGATACAAATATTTGGTTGTTTAAAAATCCGATATAGGCCGTTATATCGGCCAATATACAGTACGGGCCAAAAGTTTGGGCACAACTTCTAATTCAATGCGATTTCTTTATTTTCATGACTATTGTCATTGTAGATTCTCACTGAAGGCATCAAAACCATGAATGAACACATGTGGAATTATGTACTGTATATAGAGGTGTTATCGTATTGAGTCCCAATCCAATCGTCCTCGGGGCAGGACAGATCCCTTATGAGCTGTGGAGATGGTAAATTAAACCCAATTTAAGAAAACACTGACAACCAAGGATACATTTGACTGCTTGTTACGTTAAAAACATCACTTCTACTTAGGCATGCGTCATCATATTGTGGCACGTGCACAGGAAACAGGTTCATTTGTTGACAGCTCTGAATATTCTTCCACTGATCCAAAATCAAAACACAAAGAAAATTCGCTGAGTGTTAAAAACGTGCCGTCCACTGTGGTCTGTTCTGCTGCTGAGGAAGCAGTCTAGGTCTTTGTTGGTGGTCAGCCTACACACCCACACACACCAGCACACCCCCACACATCAGCTAAAAGTTAGAAAACGTCAAAAAGTGACAACAAATGTCAGAGAAAGCTTCAAAAACTTCAAAACAACAACAAAAATGTCCAAAGAAATCAACAAAGAACTTTGGGAAAGACCGTCATTCTTCGCTGGTGGTCAGCCTACACACCCACACACACCCTCACACCCACACACCCACATACACCCTCACACCCACACACCCACACACACCTTGGCCCGTCTGTCCGTTGTCTGTTGTTTGGTGGTTGGTATAATTCGTCTTTATTGAAAGAACCCCAATTTGATTAACTGCTGTGATATCTGTACTCTTGTGAGAGAGAGACCCCCTCGACGAGCTTGTTGT
>NC_045741.1:5841481-5855686 GCF_008692095.1 Etheostoma spectabile
TTGGTGTCAGCTCCGTGTGGTGACGGGTGGGATGGATTGTAGATGTACAGGTTACATCTCAGTGTGTCTCTTTCTCCCCGTGAGACGCGACAAAAGATGAATGACGGACCAGATGTGATGCAGCGGGGACACGAGTCCAGGGGGATGCTGGGAGAGGGGAGGAGGGAGGAAGAACGCAGAAATTGAGAAGATTTTGAAATCCTGGTTTTACTTCGGTCTCAGGGTTGTAAGTTGACATGCCTTTCTGTCCAGTAGGGCCACGATCTGTCGGTCACGATTATTTCGGTCAATGTTGAAATCATGATTATTTAACGCCGTAACTCATTGGCTTCTGGAAAGATGTTGCAGTCATTGAACTTAGAAAACAGTGGAAAATTAAATAAATCTGCATTTAAAAACCAACATACAATTGTGACATTTTCCTTGATACTTATCCTATTAAGACTTTACTTTTTTTAATTCAAAACAAGAGAGAAAATAAGAGTTTTCTTTCAAAATATGTGATGACTTTAATAATTGTTTTTCCTGATTAATATTTGTATGTATCAAAGGCCTTGCTCAAGGGCACCTCAGTGGTGGGACAAACGCTGCTCTTTTACTTTCCCCCACGCAGATTTGATCAGAATCAGCTTTATTGCCAGGTTTGAGGACACATACGAGGAATTTTTCTTTGGATCATCGTTGCTCACAATGTGCTTACACATACAAAAACAACCAAAACAACCAAAACAAAAAATATACACACTAATATATACATACAATATATACATACTCTAAACAGAACAATATGGAGGCATGAGTGAACGAAGAGTTCAGTAAAAATTATTTAAATATAGAGCATAGTGATCCCGTCGTTCTGGGGATTGAACCGACAACCTTTACGCCACCACTGCCCTTTGATAATGATTGTTGGCTAACTCTGGGATTGAACCCTAACCCTAACCCTAAAAGCTGATTGGTACTAGTAGAACCTAAATCGTAAGCGGCCTACGGCATTGTCAGGAGCCGGAACTGCGCTCTGGTGTGTCTGATTCCTTCTGGCGTGTCTCTTTAAGAGAATAGCAGGGACGCTTTGTGTGTGTGTGTGGGGGGGGGGGGGGGGGGGGGGGGGGTGCGTGGTAGAGCGAGTGAGAGAGTGACGGGATAAACAAAGCGTGTCTCCCGTGTGCTTTCTGACCACAGTCGGAAATCTGTCCACGGAGATGGAGAACCAGCACATGAGTCGGAGGAAATGCGGCGCTACCAATCCGCGACCAAGTGGACCAATCGCAGTAGTACAATGTGTAGTTTGGTTTTTTGAGAGGTGTACACAGGGTTCAAAGTAGGCACCAACCTACCAGCCAAATGCTTGTAAAATATGCAACTGGCTGGTTGATTGGCTTCACTCACCAGCCCAAAAATAACCAATGATAATCAACTGAGTTGGTCACATTTCAACATTCACTAGCTGTTGGACGAAATCAGTTAATTTAAAACCCAGAAGGCTTGTCGGGGTACGGCGCAGGGTCCGTATCTATGTACCCACGGTTTAGATTCAACATAGAACCATAAAAGGCTTAACACCTCTTAACCCAACGTGTCTCTGGTCACGTTACTCGTTTACACAAGCTGTAAGTCCATTACAAATGACCTCAATCGGTGTGAATTCTGTGGATTTGGCCGAGCATCCTGAGTACATGTTTCACAGCAGTGTAAATAAAACACACCCCGCCACGTCCTTGAATCCCCCATAAACCGGCCCGGTATCAGCTCTGTAGTTCACGCTGTAGACTTTGATGTTCGGCGTGTCAGACGGGCGGCTGGCTTTGCTCTTATCTCCTCTTATCTGGGACAGGTAGAGTTCACCTGCTGCACCCATGACGGCATGAACACACACACACACTGTGTGTGTGTGTGGTGTCGTGTTGTGGGTGTGTGGTAGTGTGGGGGTGTGTGTGTGTGGTGTGTGTGTGTGTGTGTGTGTGTTGTGTGTGTGTGTGTGTGTGTGTGGTGTGTGTGTGTGTGTGTGTGTGTGTGTGCATCTGTGTGCGGCGTGTGAATTACTTGTATAAAGGTCCCATGGCATGGGGCTCTTTGGATGTTTATACAGACCTTAGTGGGTCCCCTAATACGTACTGAAGTCTTATATAACCTTAGGTCCCAATCTGTACTGAAGTCTCTTTTATAGACCTTAGTGGTCCCTAATACTGTTCTGAAGTTTTATATAGACCTTAGTGGTCCCTAATACTGTAATGAAGTCTCTTTTATATGACCTTAGTGGTCCCTAATACTGTATCTGAAGTCTCTTATATAGACCTTAGTGGTCCTAATACTGTATCTGAAGTCTTCTTTATGATAGTACGGGTCCCTAATACTGTATCTGAAGTCTCTTTATATAGACCTTAGTGGTCCCCTAATACTGTATCTGAAGTCTCTTTTATATAGACCTTAGTGGGTCCCTAATACTGTATCTGAAGTCTCTTTATTAGACCTTAGTGGTCCCTAATACTGTATCTGAAGTCTTATATAGACCTTAGTGGTCCCCTAATACTGTATCTGAGTTCTTTATATAGACCTTAGTGGTCCCCTAATACTGTATCTGAGTCCTTTTATAAGACTTAGTCACCTAATACGTATCTGAAGTCTCTTTATATAGACCTTAGTGGTCCCTAATACTGTATCTGAAGTCTCTTTATTAGACCTTAGTGGTCCCAATAGTATCGAGTCTCTTTTATATACTTAGTGGTCTAACTGTATCTGAAGTTCTTTTATATAGACCGGGGGTTGCTGAGGGTGTGGCCTTCTCTGGGCGGACAAAGCAGAGAAAGGGGATGTAACCTTGCCCTTATGACGTCATAAGGAGCAAGATTCCAGATCAGCCCATCTGAGCTTTCTCCATTTGTAGAGTGAGAATGTGTTGCAAAATGTTAAGTTGACACACACTCTAGACTAATACGACAGCACTCTCAATAGTTAGTTTGAATTATTAAACACACACAAACACACTACAAACATCGAAAAAAGCACCACACACACACACACACACACACACACACACACACACACACACAGGCAGTGAAGCCAGCTGGTGTTATCTTATATTTATGGATAGAGACTGTAAAAGAAATGCTTATATGACAGCGTTTCTGTTTCATGATCCCTTCCAAAAACAGTATAATAAAATAAAAATGTTAAAAGTAGTTTCACTTGGGCTGAAATTAGAGCTGCAACAATTAATCAATTAGTTGTCAACTATTAAAGTAATCAATTAATCGGTTTGAGTCATTTTTAATGCAAAAATAAATAAAACTTCTCTGATTCCAGCTTCTCAAAAGTGAACATGTGTCTGAATATCTTTGAGTTGTGGACAGAACAAGACATTTGGTCAACTAATCGGTTAATTGAGGGAAATAATGAGTAACGGAAGCTTTCACTAAAGCCCTGTCATACGTTCAGCCGTGTGTGTGTGTGTGTGTGTGTGTGTGTGCACATCTGGATGTGGGCTGTCCAGATGTTTCTGTCAAAATCTCATCTGGTCCATCGGCGAGAGAGAGGAGGATATGAGCCCAGTAAGGACTAGTTTCCATAGCAACAGCAGATGTTTCCAAAATTGTTTGAGCCTGAATCCCACACACAGACGTTCAGCGTGTGTGTGTGTGTCAGCGTGTCGGTGTCTGTCTATATGTGTGTCTATATGTGTGTGTGTGTGTGTGTGTGTCTGTGTCTGTGTGTGTGTGTGTGTGTGTGTGTGTGTGTGTTTGTGCTGTAGTGTCTCTGTGGAAATCTAGGGAATATTGAGGAAGTCCAGAGGAACTTTTCCTTTTATTACGCTGACAAACCGAATTTTTAGTCCAACTCTGTAGCTGCTCGGCGACGGAGAGCGTCGGCCAGTGACCGAGAGCCGGCGTCGGCAACGTCGAGTGCCTGCACTTAACGTAACTTACTGTTACTGCACTTACTGTTGCATATGTAGAAAACCAGGTGTGTGTGTGTGTGTGTGTGTGTGTGTGTGTGTTTCTGTTAAGACAAGTGTGTTTAACCACTTGTGTTTGTGTGTTGTGGCCGTGTGAGACGGAGATTTGGTGTTAGCGTCGCGGTTTACAACTGTTTTGGCTCCAAACCCGTTATTTTTATTTCATTTATTATTATTTCGTGTATTTTCAGTAGCGCTAATTTTTTCTTTATGTTTTTCTTTTTTTAATTGGAGAGTAAAATACACTGAACATTATCAGTTTCAGTTGTCTGACACAAATATCTAAGCTAAGCTAAGCTAAGTCTAACGAGTCTTCTTGTTCTTTTCCCTCCAGTTTGGGGCTCCACCTCCTCTCCTCTTCAGGAAGCTGAGTAACCCTGACCTGTCGCCCGCGGCAACCGCTGCCACCAAATCCAAATTGCACCGCCAGCTGAGCCAGGACGAAAGCTGGGCCCGACGCAGCAGCCTGGCCATGACAGGTAACACACACGCACACACGCACGCACACACGCACGCACGCTCGCACGCACGCTCGCACGCACGCTCGCACGCACGCACGCACAATCAATAAACCTCATTTATAGGAAATTTACTAATGTTTGAGTTAGAAAAGCAGAAATTAGGAATTATTGAGACTAAAATTAAATGAAAGTAGAGATTTGTACTTGGCAAAGAGCGTTGGAATCAATCATGTTATTTTGGGGAATTAAAAAGAACATTGATATAGGACAACATGAGGACAACATGAGGACAACATGAGGACAACATGAGGACAACATGAAGACAACATGAGGACAACATGAGGACAACATGAATCCAATATGAGGACAACAGGAAGACAACATGAGGACAACATGAGGACAACATGAATCCAATATGGGACAACAGGAAGACAACATGAGGACAACATGAGGACAGCATGAGGACAACATGAAGACAACATGAGGGTTAAATGTAAACGTAAAACGTCTCCTATGGGATCCTACGCGGGCTGAACCGATGACCCATTTGCAGTTTATCTGTGTGAAAGCTGCACTCACACAGGCTCGGTGTTACCTGAACTAATCCCGGGATCCGTGATCTCTCGTCGTCTTAATCCCCCGCCAATCTGCCGTGTCCGTAATCCGTAGGGAAGTGAACGACCACGGACTGACGGCCGTGTGTCACCAAACGGAGGTCATGTCGTCATGTCGACCCCGTGTGAGACAGCAGCTCGTATTTGAGTCCTTCACAAGGACGGGTTTGTTCTGTTTCTGTGTCGTTGTCTTTTTGAGGTTCAGGAGATGTGACCGCTGCATCCGGGATGATTAATGCTGGTTTGAATCTGATCCAGTTGCTCAGGTTGGGGACCGTTAATGTCTGAATCACAGCTGAAAATTAATACTCAGCTGGACTCAACAAATTAATACTCAACTAGATAGATAGATAGATGCAATAGATAGATAGATAGATAGATAGACAGATAGATAGATAGACAGATAGATAGATAGATAGACAGATAGATGGATAGATGGATAGATGGATGGATGGATAGATAGATAGATAGATAGATAGATAGATAGATGCAATAGAAAGATACAATAGATATAGATACGATGGATAGAATAGATATAGATACGATAGATCATAGATACGCATAGATCCGAATAATACAATAGATACTAGATACGATCGATACATAATACGATAGAATATAGATAGCTTGATAGATAGTCTAGATACGAGATATAGATACGATAGATACGATAAATACAATAGATATAGATACGATAGATACGATAACTACAATAGATATAGATACGATGCGATAGCATAGGAGACTAGAGATCCGATAGATATAGATACGAGTTAGTATAGATACGATAGATATAGAGTACTATAATACAAAATACATATATAGATACGATAGAGTACCAATATATAGTATAGAATAGAGTAAATACGATTTAATAAGATACGATCGACATATCATGCGATCATAAGACGATATGATAGCATATAATACGAAATAGATATAGATACGATGATAGAAAGCTTAGATACGATAATCGCTAACTACTAGTGGATACGAGATCTCGACGACTAGAAGACGATAGATAGATCTATGACCGACTAGCAACTATACTAGATATAACGAGAAACGATACGGATTGATACGATCTACAATACTATATAGATACGCTCAGATACAAGATATAAATACATGCTTATCGACTACGATAGATACACGATTATCAATAGACTAGATACGATGCAATAGATATCGAGTATAAATAGCAATCATAGCTATAGATACAAGTAGAATAGATACGATAGATTATGAACATAGATAAGATACATGATATAGAAATACAATAGATTAGAACCGATAGATTACGATAGATATAGATACGATCGATATAGATACAGAGATATAGATACGATAGATCTAGATAGATATTAGATACGCTAGAATTGAGATAACTCGATCTGCATAGACTATAGTACAGATCGAATGATAGATACGATAGAATAAGAATACGATAGATTATATAGATACGCATACGATATCTGAGATCGATAAATCAGATAGACTACATAATCACATATAGATAATACAATACGATGACCGATAGATCAAACAATAGATATAATACATAGAATAAACTGATGATAAACAATAGATATAATAACGGATAGATCTATATAGTACGATCGATAGATACATATAGCATAAATAGATAGATCATGATAAAATACATAGATATATATACGATAGATACACTCGTTATAGTACGATAGATATAGATACAAACGAATAGTAACGATAGATACAATAGATATAGATACAATAGATACAATATAGATGGATGGATGGATGGATGGATGGATGGATGGATGGATGGATAGATAGATACTTTGACCATGCCCTTAGCTGTATGTAATTTCCTCTCTCTCCCCCCCTTCATTTCTTCAGCTGCCTATAAAAATGACGGCCTGGGATGCCCAATTAATAAAAAATAAAATAAATAAAAGAACTGCATTGTTGTCCAAAGAATTTACATAATGTCGCAATATGACAAAACATGTGATCTGCACTGTTTTGGGACCACTGCTGTTCAGACACAAACACGTTACTCACTTCTATTTTTGTGTGATATGTGATCCGTGATCCAGTATTTATCGCGTGATCTCGTGATATGTCGCGTGATCTCGTGATATGTCGCGTGATCTCGTGATATGTCGCGAGAATCCAGCTGCAGTGCAAGAGAAGTTGACGGGTTTGAGTGAGTCATTTTATATTTCAAGGTGAAGCAGTTGTGCACCAGCCACACCGCGCAACCGCAGTCTGCATGGCGGAGTGAGTCAGATGGCCGGGAGGGGGACCTCTGGGGTCATGGAGGGCCCTGGACCCGGTGGGATATTGAGGAGGAGGAGGAGGAGGAGGAGGAGGAGGCGGAGGAGGGGAGGAGATGAAAACTTAACGGCGTCCGTATGGGAGCCAAACCTTGGGTACAGTCTCGCAGTCACGCACCGGACTGGTAAGAACACCCGACACACACCCCCCCCAGACGACACGCAACCCACACACACACAACACACAACCAAACACAGACACACACACACTCTCTCTCTCTCTCCTCTCTATCTCTCTTCTCTCTCTCTATCTCTATCTCTCTCTCTCTTGTCACACCACACAATCTCACACAATCTCAATAACACTCACAGACACCCCACACACACACACACACCTCTATCTCTCTCTCTCTTTCTTCTCGACTTCTCTCTCTCTCACCACACACACAACACCACACAAATCACACACACTCACAAAACAGACAGAACACACACACCCTGCACAGCTCATAACACGACACCACACACACACATAAAAATATTCTCTCTCTCTCTCTCTCTCTCTCTCACACACACACACATACACACACACACTCACTCTCTCGTTCTCACACACATACGCAGCGGTTGACATTTTGTGTACAATCACGTACTTCTTCTTCATTTTGTTCCGGTTTCTAGCTCTGCCTCTATGTATGCCAGCTAGCTGAAATTACATTTGACTGAGTACGGTTGCTGTATTTTTCCCATACGTCGGTATGCTGTGAATGGTCATGGAAACTGTATTATGGGTCCTTGAAAAGTATTTGAAAAGTTTTGAAGTTCTGTCCATGAAAATGTGTTCAAGACAAGACCATTCACCCATGATTTCATCAGTGGAGAAAAGCCGATTATAACCAAAAATCTACAGCATGTTTTTATAAAAATCAGTCTTAATAGTTGTTTTGGTCTCGTAGACCAAAGTGTTCCATGTTGTTGTTGTTGTTGTTGTTGTTGTTGTTCGGGATGTCTGATTTCTGCAGACTCACAGTGAGTCAGGCTGGTTCTGCTCGGATCTGTTGGACTGGACCTCTGCCAGCTGAATGCAGGGAGGCCGGCAGGATGACTCAGTCTTTTACTGCAACACACACACACTCTCACACACACACACACACACACAGACACACACACACACACACACACACACACACACACACACACACACACACACACACACACACACACACACACACACACACACACACACACACACACACACACACACACACACACACACACACACAGACAGACACACAGACACACACACAGACACAGACACAGACACATACACACAGACACATACACACAGACACACACACAGACACACAGACACACACACACACACAGACACATACACATACACAAACTCACACAGACATACACACATATACATACACAAATGCACACACATGCATGCACACGCAAGCACGCATGCACATACACAAACACATGCGCAAGTGCACACACGTGCAGACACACACGTACATACACAGACATACTCACGCATTCACACAAGCACATGCACGCAAACACACACACACACACGTATGCATGCATGCACACACACACACACACACACGTGTACGCGCGCGCACACACACACACCCGCACACACACACACGCACACTCACACTTAACATCTGCAGAAACACTTGTTTAGTGCTGGGAGGAAGAAATGGAACAGAAAGGGGACTTTTGTTGTTTGGTGTTCTATGCCTGTAGTCTAGATTCATGCTGTGTGTGTGTGTGTGTGTGTGTGTGTGTGTGTGTGTGTGTGTGTGTGTGTGTGTGTGTGTGTGTGTGTTTAAGGTCGACTCTGACCCCTGCTGGTTGAAGAGGGGATTACGACAGAAATGTGGCCTGCTGTGAGATTTTACCTTTCCATAGTCACAGTTATTTTTGCTCAGTGTTGAAATGAGGATTAGTCAACTCGATTACTCATTGCCTTTTGGAAAGATGTTGCATATATTGAACTAAAAAAAGAACATTGAACTTTTGACTGTAATGTGTGCAGTCACACACATCAAGATGTGCATCATATTACATGACGAATATATTATATATAATAAGACGTATGGCAATAGTAAAGATGAAAACTGATTTGTAGAGGATCAGTTTAGGATGAGAATGAAAACCAGTGAACCCTGGTTGAAGCACACCTGCAGCAGGAAGCCAGCAGATGGCATCAGTGTTTAATGTGAAGAACATCACCAATACCTGCAGCTGTGTCTCACAGAAAATTTGTGTCCTTAAAAGGTCAATTTTTTAGAATTAAGACATTAAGATGTTTGTTATTCCTCTTTTTAATCAACTTTAGCATGGGTGTGTAAACTTTCTCAAGCCGCTGTATGATAAGGAGAACTTATCGTTCATCTTTCATCTCTCATTCATTCCCAGTCACATGTTGAACATCTCAAGTCTTCCTCTGGTTTCTGTAGGTGTATTTCTGTCTTCTTCCAGCCTGAACTGCTCATAAAATCTATAAAGATGAGTGAAGTTAGTTTAAGTTTATTGTCATATGCACAGTAAGGAAACATGTTTCCCTGTACAATGCATTGCTTCCTTTTCTGGCCACAGAATGCCACACAATGCAAAATTTACAACATATACTACTAAAATAAAACCATTTTAAGACGCAGCATGGGAAAAACAAAGCAACAATAATGTTAAAAAACGATGCAAATGTAAACAGTGGAAGTTATACATGTGCAATCTGAAAGAAATTACACGTTTAGTGATATATCAAAAGACTCGACTCAAGATCTTCCAAGATGATGAACTATTAAATTTATCCCCAACTACAGCGCTGCTCATGAGTTCAGGAACCCCTGTTTTAAGTTGACTAAAAAGAGGAATAAAAAAATCATCTTATGGAAATTGATCTTAATGCCTTAACTAAAAAATTAGGAAAATCCGACCTTTAAGGACACCAATTTTCTTTGTGAATGAATAATGTTTCATAAATAAATAAATTTCGGCCTTAAAATACAAGGGCATA
This sequence comes from Etheostoma spectabile, assembly GCF_008692095.1. Lineage (NCBI taxonomy): Eukaryota > Metazoa > Chordata > Actinopteri > Perciformes > Percidae > Etheostoma > Etheostoma spectabile. The sequence continues at coordinate 5,851,807 of NC_045741.1, forward strand.
AGTATACACCCCCCTATGGAAACTACAGGGGGACAACCGATGTAATAAAGGGGTACACTCCCCCTATGTTAAAATACAGGTGGCATAAGTATACACCCCCTATGTTAAAATACAGGGGGCATAAGTATACACCCCCCTGTGTAAAATACAGGGGGATAGAACCCCCCTTGTTAAAATACAGGGGGCATAAGTATACCCCCCTATGTTAAAAATACAGGGGCATAAGTATACACCCCCTATGTTAAAATCAGGGGATAAAGTATACACCCCCCTATGAAAATACAGGGGGTAAGTATACACCCCTATGTTAAAATACAGGGGGCATAAGTATTACACCCCACTGTTAAAATACAGGGGGATAAGTATACACCACCTATGTTAAAATACAGGGGCATAAGTATCACCCCCTATGGTAAAATACAGGGGCATAAGATACACACCCCTATGTAAAAATACAGGGGCATAAATACACCCCCCTATGTAAAATACAGGGGCATAAGTATACACCCCCCTATGTTAAAATACAGGGGCATAAGTATCACCCCCCATGTTAAAATACAGGGGCAAAGTATACACCCCCCTATGTTAAAATACAGGGGCATAAGTATACACCCCCCTATGTTAAAATACAGGGGCATAAGTATACACCCCCCATGTTAAATACGGGGCAAAATACCCCCCTGTTAAAAACAGGGGCATAAGTATAACACCCCCTATGTTAAATACAGGGGCATAAGTATACACCCCCCTATGTTAAAATACAGGGATAAGTATCCCCCCCTATTAAATAAAGGCGGAATAAGTATAGCACCCCCTATGTTAAAATACAGGGGCATAAATATACACCCCCTATGTTAAAATACAGGGGGCATAAGTATACCCCCTATGTAAAACCAGGGCATAAGATAACAAGGATAAACAACATGTTTCATCATCTGGTCAGAAGACCACCGATAGTAGGACATAAATCCGCGAAGCTAAAACAAAACGTAGCCGTGGTTTATTTTGGCTCGTTTGGCTCGGCTTCATGTTTCGCTTTCCCTTGGCTCCGTGTGACTCTCCGACTCCAGGAAATTGTTGCACGGATGGATTTAAAACGGAAAATGTTATCCGCAGAGTTATTCTAGTTGAGCAAATAATCACAGGTTATTATATTTTCTCAAGGGCAGGTTTATTAATGTTCTCCTTCTTCCTTGGCAGACGCTCTCCCGTGCACTGTGTTTTCTCTCCGTTTCATTCTCAGTTTATAAGCACACAGCGGTTCACGTGCGTCATATTTCAATCCAGCGGTGTTCCTCAGGGTCACGGCTGTCGGAGTTTTTAATATTACCGAGCTTAAAGCTCCATATCGTGCCTTGAATTGACTTGCATTAGGATTTAGGAACAACACCTGAGGCCCTCTTTTCTTCTCCATGGCATCTCTTCTCACCGCCTGTGTCATGTTTTATGAAAGTATTGGATTTTGTAGAGAGGGATTTCTACCACGTCTGTATTTTCACCTTAATTTTCAGAATTTCTTAGCATTTTAACTAATTTTTACTTATTTTTTGCCAATCTTTTTAATTTAAAGTCAGCTGGCTTTTGATTCTGATACAAAACAAACAAAAAAAAAATAAATTAATATTTAAAAAAAAAAAAGGATGTTAACATTAATGTTATGAGTGTTGGTGTTGCATAGTTGTCCACCGAGGACGCTCTACAACGACCCCTGTTGTTGATGGGTGCATAGTCTGTCCACCAAGAGGACGCCTACAACGTCCCTGTTATTGATGGGCTGCATAGTTCTGTCCACCAGAGACGCTCTAACAAACGTCCTGTAGTGATGGGTGCTAGTCTGTCCCCAGAGGACGCTCTACAACGTCCGTTAGTGATGCGTTGCGTAGTCTGTCCACAGATGGCGCTCTACAACGTCCCTGTTAGTGATGGTGTTGCGTAGGTCGTGTGTCGTCCACCAGGGGCGCTCTACAACGTCCCTGTTAGTGATGGTGTTGCGTAGTCGTCCACCAGAGGACGCTCTACAAGTCCCTGTTAGTGATGGTGTTGCGTAGTCTGTCCACAGAGGACGCTCTACACGTCCCTGTAGTGAGGGTGTTGCATAAGTGTCCACCAGGGAAGCTACAACGTCCCTGTTAGTGATGGCGTGCGTTGTAGCACCAGAGGACGCTTACAACGTCCCTGTAGTGATGTGTGCGTAGTCTGTCCACCAGAGGACGCTCTACAAACGTCCTGTTAGTGAGGGTGTTGTAGTCTGACCAGAGGACGCTCTACAACGTCCCTGTAGGATGGCGTTGATAGTCTGTCCAACCAGAGGACGCTCTACAAGTCCTGTTAGTGATGGCTGGTATAGTCTGTCCACCAGAGGACCTCTACAACGTCCGTTATGATGGGTGTTGTAGTCTGTCCACCAGAGGACGCTCACAACGTCCCGTTATTATGGCGATTGTATAGTCTGTCCACCAGAGGACGCTCTACAACGTCCCTGTTAGTGATGGCGTTGCATAGTCTGTCCCCCAGAGGACGCTCTACAAGTCCCGTTGATGGCGTGCGAGTCTGTCACCAGAGGACGGCTCTACAAAGTCACCGTTTGATGGCATGTTATAGTCTGTCCACCAGAGGACGCTCTACAAAGTCCCCGTTATTGATGGCATTGTATAGTCTGTCCACCAGAGGACGCTCTACAACGTCGTTGGCAACAAGGACTTTAAGTTTCATATCTTAAGTTTGTATTTTTGTACATTTTATTTATCAGAACTTTAATAAATTTTGATGTTCTGTTGTGACAATAAAACAAATTATTGTCATTATTTTAGTGAGAACTTATAAATAACCACAAATAACTAATGTTAGGGAAATCTGTTTGTTTTGTAATGCGTTTCTATATTTAAAAAATTGTATACGGCCGATATATCGGCATTTCAGATTTTTCAGATCGGTCGGGCTCTACTTTAATTGACATGACATCACCTGTAAAGTCTCTTTCATGCAGCCAGCGTTAATGCAGGAAGAGGAGGAGTGGTAAACGATGTGTTTCCCCTCTGTGCTGTGGATTTAGGAGTTGTGCGTTGCCACCCAGGTTGTTAAACGTCCTCCCTCGGGGTCTCACTCTCCGTTTCTGTTTGTGTTGTTAGCACCTGTGTTGTTAATGTGTCCCTGGGTGTGTGTGTGTGGCATGAAGTTAAATGAATGTGTGTTTTTGGACGTCCAGATGGTGTTTACCTCTTGACTAATGGACGAGGGTCTGCTCCTGTTTTCTTTCTCTGACACACTTTAAGTCCGTGTGTGTGTGTGTGTGTGTGTGTGTGTGTGTGTGTGTGTGTGTGTGTGTGTGATGTTGTTGTGTGTCGTGTGTGTGTGTGTTGTGTGTGTGTGTGTGTGTGTGTTGTGTGTGTGTGGTGTGTGTTGTGTGGTTACCAGACTAGACACAAGCATACTTGTAACCCTTCAAGTACTGTTCGTGTGTGGGTCTGTGCGTGTTGATCTGTCTTGTGGTGTGTGGTGTGTGTCTCTGTGTGGTCTGTGCGTGTGTGTGTTCTGTGTGGGTCTGTGCTGTGTGTGTGTGTGTGTGTGTCGTGTGTGTGAGTGTGTGTGTGTCTGTCTGTTATTGGGTGGTCTGTGCGTGTCTGTACTGTCTGTGTGTGTGTGTGTGTGTGTCTCTGTGTGGGTCTGTGGTAATTGTCCTGTGTGTGTGTGTGTGTTCATGTGTGGGTCTGTGCGTGGCTGTCTCTGTTGTGTTTGGTGTGTGTGTGTGTTTGTCTGTGTGGGTCCTGGTCTGTGAACCAGTCTGTCTTGTGTGGGTCTTTTGTGGGTCTGTGTGTTGTGTGGGTCTGTGTTTTGTAAGGGGGGTTGTAAACCTGTAGGTCGGTGTGTCCGTGTGAGATTC
>NC_045741.1:5855711-5858997 GCF_008692095.1 Etheostoma spectabile
GTGTGTGTGTGTGTGTGTGTGTCTGTGTGGGTCTGTGTCTGTGAACCAGTCTGTCTGTGTGGGTCTTTGTGTGGGTCTGTGTGTGTGTGGGTCTGTGTGAGTCTGTAAACCTGTATGTCTGTGTGTGTGCGTCTCTCTCTCTCTCTCTCTCTCTGTCTGTGTGTGTGTGTTGTCTCTCTCTCTCTCTCTCTCTCTCTCTCTCTCTCTCTCTCTCTCTCTCCTCTCTATCTGTGTGTGTGTGTGTGTCTCTCTCTCTCTCTCTCTCTCCACCTGGACATCCCAGTGTATGGACAAACAGTTCTTGAAAAATAAAAGCAAACAATCCTATTTATGTTTTATTTTTTTTAGCCCAGAGTGTGTTTGAGAGCTCACTTGTCTCGATTCCACAGCTCCACTAACCTCCCTCACACCCAGATTAGCATATTATTAGCATTGGTTTTGAAAGGAAAAAAGAAATGAAAGACTGCAGGAGAGGGAACGCGGGGCTGCAGATGAAAGTGGAGTGCTGCTGTAGTGCTGCAGCTCGTGCTCAGACACATCACTTTATATCAGTGAGACTCTGCAGGGAGGGGGGGGGGGGGGGGGGGGGCACAAACCGTCAGAAACAAGAAGAACACAACCAGATGCAAGCCTTCTGGCCTTGTTGTTTATCTGTTCATCCTCTGACATTCACTGCCAGCAAGTACTTCATATATATATATATATATATTCATGTTTGTTTTGGAGGACTAAATTAGGATTGTACGTTAAGCTGATCCCAGTTTCCAACTTCGCCCAGGTGTGTCTGCCAAAACACGGACGGAGACCACTTCTCTCTTTTGATATTTTAGATTAAATTAGATCAGATTAGACTTTATTCATCCCACAGCGGGGAAATGTCCTCGTTACAGCAGCAGCAGCATTGTCTACAATAAGAGCCGGCTGACGGAGCTGCCACTTAAATATACATGAGAACATGTTGAATAATTACTGCTCTCCTTCTGCGTCTCCTCTGCCGAGACTGATGGAGACAATGGCGGAGACAATGGCGGAGACAATGGCGGAGACAATGGCGGAGACAGCCGGTTTAACGGAGCGTTTTCCCATCACGATGGACTGAGACGCAACACGTTGATTCTGATGAATGAATGTTTAAAATGATTAAATATATTTTTTTTAAATCGGCCATTATAAACGCTAATACCGATGATACCGATAGATCGGGAAATGCCAAAACATCGGGCTCTGCTAAACGCTAATAAGGGAAAGTTGCCATGTTTTTTAGTTTTTTTTGTCAGCATGTATGGTAGTAAACAGAGCTGGTTAAAAATTGGCGGACTTTACCTTTAGCTAGCTAGCTTGGTCGGCAGAACGCCGAACAAAGTGAAAGTTCGCGGTGAGAGAAATGACCAAAATGAAGAATACTGGAAACTAGCGACTGAGACCATGAACCTATAATGAAAATATTTGCCGGGGTAATAAATCCAGTGAGAAGTGGACTCCTTTTCTTAGAGACTTCTATAGAAAGCGACTTCTTTTAGGAGGAGTGGAAGTTTCCACTTGGTTGCGACATGTGTTTTTTTACAAGTTTGTCGAACTTCTGCTTTCATGTGACACCGCGGACTTGTTTCCGGCCTTGCTTTTTAAACGGGAAAATGACTTTGATTTGAACAATAAAGGAAAACAGAAAGACCTTCTCACTTGGCAAAGACATCCAGTTCTGTCTCGTTGTTCCAACGGGAGCAAACGGGCCAAATAAATAAAACCAGGAAACAGTGGTTGTGTTTCGCTCTCTGATTGGATCGTTTCATGTGAAAAGCACATCAGCAGAGGAGAAGCGCTTTAAGGGCAGCGCTGTGTGATGACTCATGCTGAAGGTTGGACTCTCTCAGAGGAGATGCTGAACAGAAAGAGAACAGGGTGTGTGTGTGTGTGTGTGTGTGTGTGTGTGTGTGTGTGTGGTTTTTAAACAGCTTATCTCTCCTCTTTGCATATCTGCACAATGTCTGTCCTGCTTATTTTCACATTCACTTGAGACGACACACGCACACACACACGCACACACACACACACACACACGCACACACAACACACACACACACACACACACACACACCTTGCTGCAGGCTGTCAGTTGTCCTTGTCATGGCGTGATTCGTAGCTAAAGCAGGATACTGTGTTCTTGTACTATTCTTGCTTCACATGGTGAGACACAGCAGGGCACTACTTCTCCTTCCAATGCACGCACACACACATACTGTACAGTGCACTGTGTATATCTATATATATAAATATAGATATACACACACACACACACAGAGGGAACACATGCACGCACACCCAGTTTCTGCTCAGGGCTCCTTGATCTTTCAAATTTGTCACTTCCACTTTAGATATGCTGGATTTCTTTTGTTTCTTCAGTGATAACGTGACTTGCTACATCATCAACAAGTTCTTTATATATTGTTGTCGCTTTAGACAAAAGCTTCAGCTAAATGACATGTATTGTAATGTAAAGTAATGTAGATATGAAATAGAAGCAGCTCTTTCTTAGTAGACAAGAAGAAATGTTCTGTTTGTAGGAGGGCTGTACGACTGAAGGAGCTTTACAGTTCCTCAACAGGATGTTCTGCCCAAGTTTTGGTCCGTTGGTTCGCCATAAAATGACCAAAACACATCTGCTCAGATACCTCTAGTCCTGTCTGTCTATGAGATAGTTTTGGTTCTCTCCACCCATGTTATCAACAAAAAACCTCCTCCCTTAACTTTACAACAATGTGAATGAATGAGCCACCGATCAGCCTGAAGGTACGGATCACACTGGATCTTCTCCAGCACAGCATGCTCATATGCATACAGTAACACATGATCTAGAGCTGGGCAATATATCAATATTATATCGATATTGTGATATAAGACTGGATGTTGTCTTAGGTTTTGGATATCGTGATATGGCACATGTGTTGTCTTTACTGATATTAAAGGATGCATTACAGTAAAGTGATGTCATTTTTTGAATTACCAGACTCTTCTAGCTGTTCTATTATTTGCTTTTACCCACTTAGTCCTTAAATCCACATTACTGATGATTATTTATCCAAAATCTCATTGTGTAAATATTTTGTGAAAGCACCAATAGTCAACACTGCAATATCATTGCAGTAGTAATATTGAGGTATTAGTTCAAAAATATTGTGATATTTAATTTTCTCCATATCACTCAGCCCTACTAGGAACATTGATAAGCTTCTTCCATGCTTCATGCTCAGACTAAGTTAGTGTGTGTGTGCGTGCGTGCGTGCGTGCG
>NC_045741.1:5859007-5859845 GCF_008692095.1 Etheostoma spectabile
CGTGCGTGTGTGTGTGTGTGTGTGTGTGTTGAATGGAATAATCCATAAAACCAAAAGGCACTTGAGACAATCCTTGCATTCTCCCCCTTTTTGCAACAACCCATTTAGTTTGATGATTAATATTTAATACGACCTGATATTAGCACGTGTTGCAGCTCAGTTTCTCTCCTTTAAACGTGGTCTTTGCCGCCGTTTTTTTACCGTTTCATTTCACTTTTTCTCTTTATCTCTCCAGTGTTTCCTGCGTTTTCTTCATTGCCACTTGCGACTCTGCCGTCTTCCCTCCGTCTTCGCTTCCCTCTTCCTCCTTCCTTTCTCTCAGTTTTAATCCGATGATCCTCTTTAAGCTGAGAAGGAGAGGCTCGAGCCTAACGAGAGTCGCTGGGTGTGTTGGTGAGAAAGGTAACCACCACACCCCCGCTGCGTCCTGGTTTGATCTTGGACATGGGAGAAAAAAAAGGGTTTTAGTGTAGAGCTGCAAAGACGACTCGACTAATCAATTTAGTCCACTTTTAAATTAACTGCAAACTATTTTGATCATAGGTTTGAGTCATTTTTTTATGAAAGAAAAACAGTCAAACTTCTCTGATTCCACCTTCGTAAATGCAAATCTTTTCTAGTTTCTTCTCTCCTTTGTGACAGTAAACTGAATATTTTCGAGTTGGGGACGAAACAAGAGATTTGAGGACGTCATCCTGGGACGTTGGGAAACACTCATCGTCATTTTCCCCCATTTTAGAGACCCAACAACTAATCAATTAATAAAGAAAATAATTGGAAGATGAAGCCATGCATGTTGTTACACCTATTTTAGGGGTCTGAAACTACTCTATAATGC
>NC_045741.1:5859855-5866668 GCF_008692095.1 Etheostoma spectabile
CTCAAATAATAGGACTAATATTAATAATAATTGGATTAATTGTTTTTTTACAATGCACTCTGTATAACTCACTATGTTGAATCAATGTTCCTTCATCATTCATGTGTCTACAAGTCAACATTACAGCAACAGAGGACGGAGATAGATGGAAAGATGGATTGATTGATTGATTGATTGATTGATTGATTGATTTTGATCCCAAAAAAAATGGGAAATTACATTGTTACAGCAGCAAAATCGGTCACATAAGCACAGAATATAAATATAAATTAAATACTAAAATACAATAATCATACGTACAATATACATGAAATAATAATAGGAATAAAATACAAGTTGGGAATACAAAAACGTGCAACTGCTTAAATAGTATGAGAAAATGTAAATAGACCAATTTTGCAGGTTGCACTTAAGGCAGCATTGTGGTTTCTTCTTCTTCTTCTTCTTCTTCTTCTTCTTCTTCTTCTTCTTGTGGTGTCTCAGAGTCTTATCTAGCACCCAGTGATGAGCTGATGACAAAATGGAAGAAGAGAATGTCGCCTTTTACTTGTCAACATCTTCTTTTTCTCTTGACTTAAGTGTAGTTTTAAGACAGTACCAAAAGATGTGAGTGCGAAGAATTTGAAAGCACAAGTTTTACATACCCCAAGGGGCTTATCACCCATTTCGTCGCTTTTCCCCCAACATTTTTTTGTTACATTTTATTTCGTGTACAAAACAAAACAACTTTAAAAACGGGCTCGATTTGACCTGAAGACAACGCGAGGGTTAAATAAGTAGCTCCAGTCCCAGTTGCTCGTCTGACTCGGCAGCGAGGCGGCCGTGCTGCTGCAGAACCGTCCTCCTGAATGCGAGCCGCCGGTTTGTTTGGTTTGTCAGAAGTGAAGTGAAGGGGGGGGCGAGATCACAGGAAGTGAAGTGAAGGGGGGGCGAGATCACAGGTCTCCCTTCCCGTTTCACGTCTCACAGCAGACGGGAGGCTCGACACGTCCAGCCGTGCATCCAGGGATGAGATGGAACGTATTCTGCAGAGCGAAGGGGACGGAGGTGGAGGGCGGAGGGTGGAGAAGAGCAGTGGCCGTGATGGACAGAATACATAAATCAAGCCAGGGGGGGGGGGGGGATGAAGGGAACAGCCCTGTCTGGCCTTGTGTACCTGCTGTCTGCCCTGTCAGAGGAAGGGAAAGAAACACTCACTGAGAATTGATGCACATGCATTTTAATATTTCTTTGTGCATATTTTAAGCTGTTAAGTTTACACAGACTCTGAAATGACTAAAGTCTGACACCATCTCACATCTGACGAAAGAGGGGCGATCTTGCAGGACTACAACTAGATTTGTTTTGCTACCGCTAGCATTAGCTGGTAAGTTGAAGGGAAAGTTGTAACTGTGTGTTAATCACTGCTCATGCACAAATAATCATTCTCTCTCACACATTATGGCATCTGCAGCATTTCTTAAAAAATGCTGTAATGAGCCAAATACAAGACGACTCCAACAGATGTTTTTTGAGACTTTTTTTACAATGACAAGCCACATTTATGCAGACTAGTCCTGTGCCCAAGACTGAGGCCTTGCCAAATCTTGTGGCTTGTGTAAAAAAATAAATAAAAAAAAGTACAGTTATTTTTCTGTCTCAGTACATGAAAATACGGGAACGTCCACCTCTATTTTAGGGTGAAAATCTCCGCCTCTTGGTGAAATGGCAGCAGTTTGTTATGTATCCCTGTACGGTGTCCTTCAAATTAGATTTATTTTTATTATTATTATGTTGTCAACACCTTTTTGAAGCTTTTTCCAAAAAATACAAAAACTACATAAAAAAAAACTTTGCAACAAGCAACAAAAACGTTGATAAGGGGAAAAATCTCAGATAAATACCATATTTGTCAATAGATTATGAAGTCAAATTTGATTTCAGAATTGCATTTAAAACCCCAAATAAGTCCCGGGTCAGTTTGACCCGAGGGACACCGGGGGGGGGGGAACTTTTGAAAACCTTGAAACTTTTGTCATTAACTCACTAAAGTTGCATCAGCTTTTTATGATCTTACTCCTAATGTGGGTTCTTAAATACAAGACTTAAATAGTCTAATAATAATGGATGCATGCAAGTGGTCTCACATAATAAAAGCTCTTTATACACCCCAGCAGGCGTTTTGGGGGTGCGGGTGTGTGTGTGTGTGTGTGGGGGGGGGGGGGATTTACACTCCCATTTTGAGAATTAAGCTCATGTGCTGGACTGTGTAGCCCCGGCTCTATCTGCTGCTCCCTCCTCATCTATCCATAATATATATTAATATATATATATAGATATTATATATGATATATATAATATATATATAATATATAATATTTATATATACACTCACGGACTCTTATTAGGTACCCCATGCTAGTAACGGGTTGGACCCCCTTTTGCCTTAGAACGCCTCATTCTTCGTGGCATAGATTCAACAAGGGGCTGGAAGCATTCCTCATGGAGTTGGCCACTATTGACATGATGGCATCACACAGTGCGCAGATTGTTGGCTGCACATCCATGATGCGAATCCCGTCACCACCATCCCAAAGATGCTCTATTGGATTGAGATCTGGGGGATGTGGAGGCCATTTGAGTAAGCGAACTCATTGTCATGTTCAAGAAAAACAGTCTGTGATGATTCCGCTTATGACATGGCGCATTATCCTGCTGAGTAGCCATCAGAAGTGGGTACATTATGGTCATAAAGGGATGGACATGGACGCAACAATACTCAGGTAGGCTGTGGCGTTGCAACGATGCCAATTGGTACCAAGGGGCCCAAAGAGTCGCAAGAAATATTCCCACACCATGACACACCACCACCAGCCTGAACCGTTGATACAAGGAGGATGGATCCATGCTTCATGTTGTAGACGCCAAATTCGACCTACCATCCGACTGGCAGCAGAAGTCGACTCATCAGACCAGGCAACGTTTTTCCATCTTCTATTGTCCAATTCGATGAGCTTGTGCAAATTGTAGTCTCAGTTTCTGTTTTAGCTGAAAGGAGTGGCACCGAGTGGTCTCTGTGCTGTAGCCATCTGCCTCAAAAGTTGGAAGTACTGTGCGTAGAGATGCTCTTCTGCCAACTTGGTTGTAACGGGTGGTTATTTGAGTCACTGTTGCCCTTCTATCAGCTCGAACCAGTCTGGCCATTTCCTCTGACCTCTGGCATCAACAAGGCATTTCCGCCCACAGAACTGCCGCTCACTGGATGCTTTTTTTTCGGACCATTCTCTGTACACCTAGAGAGGGTTGTGTGAAAATCCCAGTAGATTAGCAGTCTTGAATACTCAGAACAGCCCTTCTGGCACCAACAATCATGCCACGTTCCAAGTCACTCAAATCACCTTTCTTCCCCATACTGATGCCGGTTTGAACTGCAGGAGATTCTCTTGACATGTCACATGCTAAATGCACGGAGTTGCCGCCATGTGATTGGCTGCTTAGAAATTAAGTGTTAACGAGCAGTTGGACAGGTGTACCTAATAAAGTGGCCGGTGAGTGTATATATATATATATATATATTTATATAGGGGGTAGCAGTAGAGAGTTGGGTTTGGAACCAGAGGGTCGCAGGTTCAAGTCCCCCAAATATATATAGGGGGTGGCAGTGGGGAGTTGGGTTGAGGACCGAAAGGTTGCTGGTTCAAGTCCTCCAAAATAAATAGGGGGTGGCAGTGGGGAGTTGGAGAGGTGCCAGTTCCCCTCCTGGGCGCTGCCAAGGTGCTCTTGAGCAAGGCACCAAACCCCAACTGCTCAGAGCAGCTGAAGACCACTGCATCGAGGAGTGAACCTCTGTATATGGGCGCCGGCTTTACCAACTGAGCCTTCTGGGCACCCTGTGTTTTTTAGCATATTTGCTCATTTTCTCCATCACTCACTTGCACAAACTGCTCATTTTCTACCTTCTTGTTTTTCCATCTTCTCTTCTTTGCTTCACACGTTGGGTTTCACCTCCTACCTCGTTAGCAGGCTTCCAGCCCTCCAAACCTTCTAGCCAAGCGTGGAAAAGTAGAGCTTTGGATGGATTGACCTAAGTGGTTCTCTCTCTCTCTCTTTCAGTATGTGCGTGTATGAAAATATATCAGCCTTATTCCATTTCCAGCCCTGCAGATGTTCCACTACTTTGCAGCTAATGGGAAGAAGTCATATGGGTCAGATGGGCTATATTCAGCTAATTACCTCCTGCCTCTACATGTAGGGTTGGGTTCCTAACCGGCCGGTATCTACCGGACCGAATGACCCGTTTCAGTTCCACTTAAATGCCTCCGCTTCTCTCTGGGGCTCCGAAAACGGACTTTACTTCACTTTAAAGATGTGTGTCTTTAGTCTGTGGGATAGGATTTGTAGAAAGCAGTTTCATATTGCGATTTTAATAAAATTGCGATTAATTTTGCAGCCCTACATGAAATTAATCCACAGAAACGCGTCAGAATCTGGTTTCCTGGGATATTTGCATCCGTAGACTAAATTTAGTTAATTATCTGCACGCACGCACGGACGGACGGACACAGACGGACGGACGGACGGACACACAGACAGACACACATGGACGGACGGACACAGACACACACGGACGGACGGACGGACACAGACACACAGACAGACACACATGGACAGATCTGTGCCAACACGGCGGCGACGGACATCAAGCTAGGAAAACAGACAAGACACAACATGGACAGACGGATCACACACTGGACTTGACACACGGACACAGACACACAGACAGACACACATGGACAGACGGACACACACGGACGGACGGACGGACGGACACACAGACAGACACACATGGACGGACGGACGGACAGACGGACGGACACACAGACACAGACACACAGACAGAGACACACAGATAGACAGACAGACAGACAGACAGACACACGGACGGACACACACACACACACACACACACAGACACGGACGGACACACACACACACACACACACACACACACACACACACAGACAGCAGTGACTGCAGTCAGCAATTAGGACGGAGCATGATAAATTAAGTGTCTGCGTGCGATCAGCCGGGGCTCCAGGCAACTCATTTCTCCGAAATAATTAGCCTTTTACTTTTCTTTTTCATTCACCTGCTCCGTTCGTTCGGCCCTTTTGCTTTTTGAAGACTGCCGACTGCATTTAAATGAGAATGCGTTGTTGGACAGATGCGTTTGGATGAAGCCAGAATCATAACCATAGTGTTGTCTTCCCGTCAAAATTGAAAATCAACACTTTAGTTGACGCTTTTTATCGGTGTTTTCAACTTTTTCTTATGTTTTTTGTCCCTTTTTTCATGCTTTTTTTCGGTGTTTATCACTTTTTTGACGTTTAACACTACGTAACACTAACTTATTAACTCAAATTTTAGTTATTTTGGGAATGTATGGTCAATAAACCTCATTTATAGGAAATCATACCTAATGTTTGAGTTAGAAAAGCAGAAATTAGGAATTATTGAGACTAAAATTAAAGGAATGGATGTTGATGATAATCACAGACTGAATATGTCACTTTACTCACACTATTCACAACACTTCATTTGTTTTACCAATGCTATAAAATAGAATAAGACCCAAAATTATGAAGTAGAGATTTGTACTTGGCAAAGAGCGTTGGAATCAATCATGTATTTTGGGGAATTAAAAAGAACACTGTGGACAACATGGGACAACATGAGACAACAATGACACTGAAGGACATGAGACACATGGAAAATGGAGACAACCTGGGGTACAACAATGAGGACAACATGAGGACAACATGAGGACAACCTGAGGGCGACATGAGGGCAACATGGAGACAACATGAGGACACTATGAGGACACAATGAACACATAGCATAACACATAACACATAGAACAACATGAGGACAACATGAGGACACTATGAACACATAGCATAACACAGAGAACAACATGAGGACACTATGAGGACATAGCATAACACATGGACAACATGAGGACCCTTTGGACACATAGCATAACACAGAGAACAACATGAGGACATTATGAGGACAACATGAGGACACTGTGAGGACACTGTGAACACATAGTATAACACAACACATAGAACAACATGAGAACAACATGAGGACACTATGAGGACACTATGAACACATAGCATAACACAGAGAACAACATGAGGACACTATGAGGACACTATGAACACATAGCGTAACACAGAGAACAACATGAGGACACTATGAGGACAACATGAAGACAACATGAGGACACTATGAGGACAACATGAGGACAACATGAGGACAACATGAGGGTTATTGTTGCGATCAATAAGCCGACAGGTAGTGAATGAGTATTATTACCACACACGTCTCCAAAAGAGACACTTTACCTCCCCCCCCTCCCCACCCCACTGATTCATATTGTCACTATGACAACTAGCAACAATCGCCATGTTGTTGTGTACCAATCGAATGACCATGGGAAACAGTTCAATGGCTTTTCTGTCCATTTCATTTCTATGGCCCACGCGTAAGCGTTACTGGAACACAGTGTCCTAGTGTCCTTGTCACCTTGGCAACTGATGCTGTGAATGTGCGAGATGACTCACTCACCTCTCCCTCCTCTTCCTCTTCTTCCTCCTGCTCTGTGTTTGTCTCTGAGGCTCCTGTGCAGATCAATGGCTTTGTCGAGGCTTCGGTTGCTCGTGTTTTTATTAACTTTGGGAGTTTTGTGTTTGTGCTCAACAAGGCGGCTCAAAGCGTGGTTTCACCCTGAACCATCTGTGTGTTGGTCTGTGTTTGTGTGTCCGGCGG
>NC_045741.1:5866678-5870165 GCF_008692095.1 Etheostoma spectabile
GGGGGGGGGGGGATTTGGGACTAATGCGGGTTTTTATTTGGTCCCGGACCGCAGATAAAAGCAGAGTGGATATGAAACATGGCCGTGCTCTCTGCATCCCCACAGGCTTCTGCTTGGGTTAGTCGCTCCTTTAGCTGACTGTAACTCCTGTAACTGAGTCCACAGTGTCCCCAAATATATTTAGAGTACATGTCTTTATTATATGTCTCTTATTCTTGATGTAGAGGCTTTTTTGTGGTTCAAGGTTCAAGGAGTCTTTATTATCCCCTTTATTATTATTATTATTATTATTATTATTATTATAAATAACACACAGGTTATACAGGACAACAGCCATGCAACTAAAAACAAAATAAATACGTCCTACACAGAAGTCCACACCTCACGTTGCCTTATTAAAAAAGCCTATAGCAGCTGGGACAAAAGAGTTTTTTTGTCTGTTTGTCCTGCGTTTGGGCTTCAGACGGAATCTGCAGCCAGACGGCAACAAGATGAAGCAGCTGTTCGGGGGGGGGGGGGGGGACCAGAGTTTAAGTCAGTCAGAGGGTTGTGGGAAATCTCGCCACACACCTTAACTAGCCTGTTGTTGTGTTTAAGAGTGAGAGACACAACCAACTCAAAAGCAAAAGAAAGAAGTTCAATAAAACAACATATAAAAACATCCTCTAAAAGTCCCGTACCCCTACCCCACGCAACCACATGTATACCTACAGCACGCCCTGTACCCATACAGCCCGTACCTGGACCAAAACAGCCACGCCCGGACCCATACCCCCACGCCCATGTGCCATACACCGCCCCCCCCCCACGCCCTGACCCTACAGCACGCCCTGTACCAAAACAGCCACGCCCTGTACCCATACACCCACGCCCTGTGCCCATACAGCACACGCCTCGTACCCCTACACCACCCCACCCCCTAACCCCTACCGCCACGCCCTGTAAACCAAAACCGCCACGCCTGTACCCATAATCGCTTCCTACGCACGGTCCCATAGACCCCAGGCAACCCCACCCCTGACCCACGCCCTGTCCCACTACACCCCTCGCCTTACCTAAACAGCCACGCCCTGATCCAAAAACAGCAGCCCGTGTACCCGAAGCCCGACTGACCAACAGCACGCCCTGTACCCTAACCACGCCCTGTACCCTTACACCACCGTACAACGCCACGCCCTGTCAACCCAGCACGCCCTGTACCCATACAGCCACGCCCTGTACCCCTACAGCCACGCCCTGTACCCATACCAGAAACCGCCCTGTAACCTACACCAGCAGGTACCCATCACCCACGACCCTGTACCAAAACAGCCAACGCCTGGACCATACAGCCACGCCAGTACAATACAGCCACGCCCTACCCTACAGCACCGCCCTGTAACCCCTAGAGAACCACGCCCTGACCTACAGCCACCGCCCTGTACCCTACACCCAGCGGAACTTACCCCTACACCCACGCCCTGTACCCCTACAGCCACCGCCAGTGACCCTACAGCCACGCCCTGTACCCATACAGCCACGCCCTGTACCCATACAGCCACGCCCTGTACCCATACAGCCACGCCTTGTAACCTCTAGACTACGCCCTGTACTACTACAGGCCGCCCCTGTCACCTACACCCAAGCCCTTTACCTACACACCACGCCACTGTGTCCATACACCCCACGCCCTGGTCCATACACCCACGCCTGTACCATAACAGCCACCCCCGTACCTACAGCACAGCACTACTAACAATACAGCCACGCATGTGGCCGACACCCAAGCCCTGTTCCATACAACACACGCATGTGTTCAATACCCCACGCTGTGCCATAACAGCCACCCCAGTACCCTACAGCCGCCGTACCGACATACCACCACGCCGTACTACAGCACACGAACCGGATCCCCTACAGACCACGCCCTGTGACCCTCAGCCACGCCCCCGTTACCAAAAAGCTAGCCAGCTCCGACCCATACCAGCCACGTGCCCGTCCTAGTACAAACCACGCCCCTTCCCCTACAGCCCCGCCCCGTACCCCTACACCACGCTGACCCAGTACCCAATAACAGCCACGCCTGTACCCATACAGCCACGCCCTGTACCCATACAGCCACGCCCCGTACCCATACAGCCACCCGTACCCCTAACGCACGCCCTGTACCCAACAGCCACGCCCCGTACCCCACAGCCAGACCCCCGACACGCCTGACCCTACAGCCACGCCCTGTACCCTACCAAGCCGTAATCCAGCCACGCACAGTACAATACAACCACGCTTATGGAAGACATGGACCGAAAGATGAAAACTAAGGAACATTTGCCTCGCTTATTTTGTTTTAGTTAGATGCAAGAAGAGACAGCTTTACAGTTAAAGTTTTTGTCCTAAGCATAGTTTTTTTTTTTTTCAAATGTTTGTTATTTAGTCGTTTCATTCGGTGCCCTGCCCACCATTTACACGCTTACATGTTTGGAAATATGTGTTTCTGTCTGGCTCACCGTTTCTCTCATCCAAAGATTCTATTTTCTTCACTTCTTTTCAGGTGATTGAATTCTCAGGTAATGAGCAAGTGCTCACACACCACACCACACCACCACACACACCAACAAAACACACAAACACACACAACCACACACACACCACACACACACACACATCTTATTGACTTCACACAAAATCCTGTCTTCAATCCAGACTCACTCAGGCCGCGTCTCAGTAGTTATAGGTTTATTATTGGACGGTAAAGAACACAAGACACACATGCCAGACAACACACACACACACACACACAAACACACCACACACACACACACACACACACACACACACACACACACTCTCTCTCTCTCTCACTGTGGCTGAGCCATTGACTGACAGGTGGACTGATTGCGTGCAGGGATTGATTAGTGAGGTCTAGTGATGCGTAACTTCCTCCTGTCAATCAGAACAGGAAGTGGAACATGTCAGCTGTAATTATAGAGGATTTCTTTGGCGTGTGTGTGTGTGTATGTGTGTGTGCTTCTGCAACTAGCTTGAGTTTAATCTCTGTATTTGAAGTAAGGAATTTGTAAGTGTAATGCATACCAGCCAAAACATTAATTGAACCCTTCAATTAAAGCAATACATGTTGAGGAAGTTACATCAAAGGCGACTAATATCATAAATACTTTAATGAACAGATTTGTGCTTACGTGTCTTTAACAAGTGATAAAACCTGGACGAGTGATTCAGACCTGGGACACACGTCCACCTTTCTCCACACGGGCAATACGTTTAAGAGTAGTATTAATTTAATAGGGGAGAACCAAGGGATTAATTGATTAATTTTTGCAGCTCTAGTTTGATGCAATACCTATATTTACCTGCACTTGATTAAATATGAGTAATTATATAATTGCTATAGACTACTGAGTGATCTTAACAGTGGAGCCGGTACGAAAAGACTACGAGAACGTTCATGCATGAAAGTCAATGTGCTTTTATTAATATCACCACTAATAGA
>NC_045741.1:5870175-5870938 GCF_008692095.1 Etheostoma spectabile
CCATCATGGTTTAGTTTATAGGGGTGGGGGAAAAAAATCAATACAGCATAGTATCACAATATTTTCAGTGGCAATACTGTCTATACACAAGCGCCAAGTATGGGTCTGATGGGGACATCATTTGAAATCGGGAAAAATTAAAAGTTGAAAAAGGTTAGAAATTGCAATATATCACAGAATGTATGTTTAAAATCGCGATAATATGGTATCGTGGCATAAGTATCGGGAGGCGTCTGGTGACCCCCCTCCCCCCCCTACTAGTTTAGGACATCCATCTGTTCTCACCAGCGGTAGTAACAGCTACAGTGTCGTTGAAATCACTACAACATTTCTGATGTGCGGCTTAAAATGAGACATTGCGTTAGAGTTTCAGTGCAAATGGTTGTACAACAATATCTGAGTCCATTAGTCAGCCTAAGATTTGCTCAGTTCTTTATGCTTTATAATGCTGAATCACTTATTTCCCCAAAATATATGAGAACATTTCCACTAAACACAACATTTACAGTGTTCCTAGTGATTCTTTGTGGAGGAACTCAGTTGTACAGATGCTAAACAGATTGCATATATTGTGCTTTTCTAGTCTTAACGACCACTCGAAGTGCACAGATCTGCCGATTAAATCAACTAATCGATAAGTCGACAAAATCACGGTGCGTTTGTCGACTAAGTATTTTTATAAGTAACCGACAGCCCTTGATTATCGACATCTTGGTGGCTTATTTGGAAACCTTCTGTACTTAGTTTTATTAGCTCCCCCCCC
>NC_045741.1:5871230-5872083 GCF_008692095.1 Etheostoma spectabile
GCGGTCTCCATCGCGTCTCGGTCCTCCTGCTGCCTTGCTCTTTGTCTCTTCCCTGCCTCTCCTCCCAGTTCAGCTCAGTCTGTAACAAGTACTTTAGCAAACTTAAGGTATATTATCAGCAGATATTAGACGTTTCCCGATCTATCGGTATCGGCATTTATAATTGCCAATTTAAAAAAGGGAGGAAAAAAAAAATATTTTTATCTGTTATTGTGTTTTTGTCTAAAGGACATTAAGTTTCATATCTTAAGTTTGTATTTTTACACATTTATTTATCGGAACTTTAGTATGTTTTGATGTTTTGAGACTGCCTCGGGGCTCAGCTCAGTCTGTGTTTTTGTTAAAGTCTGTGACAAGTCATTTAGCACTCCAACTACAGCCCTGGTCTCTAGACACAGATCTGGGCTCAGTCTGATTCAGCAGATATGGGATCTCTATTGACCACATCAGTTTAGGAGAAGATCCCATTACGGCTTCTTCTTTTTCTCCATGGATTCCTCCTTCTCTCCCTTTTCCTCCGTCTCTGTGTATCTGCAGCTGTTATTTATCACTCCGTGCATTATGTTGCCATCCATCCATCACGCCGTATTGATCTGTACTAGAGGTATTAGTTATTAGGAGAAAACGCCTGCTTTGTGCATCTGAAGGTGCGTGTTTTGAGCGTGTAAAAATAATCAGAAAGTTCAAAAATGTCTTGTTCTTGGTTTCAGATTATAGATTTTCCACTAGTAGTATTGTGTTAACCCTCCTGTTGTCCTCTGGTCAAATTTGACCCCTTTTAAAAAATGTCTATATCTGAAATATGGTTTCTTTTTGGCTAAATTTCCACATAAAATGGATTGGATTTCTTCCA
>NC_045741.1:5872170-5872511 GCF_008692095.1 Etheostoma spectabile
CAAATATTAGGTATTATTCTATATAAATGAGGGTCGTTGACCATGAATTCCAAAAAGTAGTGTGAAACTAGTAAGGTGGTGGTTGTGAAAACTAAAAGAAAATCTGAAAAAGGGACGAAAATGTCAAATTTTGTGTCCCTTTTTTGACCCGGGAGGACAACACGAGGGTTAACTTGAACAACTCTTGCAACGTCCTGACTTGCAGCTTCTTCTTCTGACATTGACGCTGTTATGTTAAACATCTGTAACTCGAGTCGCAGAAGCTACAAACTATTTCATTGGAAGCACTTTATAAAGGCAAGGCAGCTTAATGGGTAGAGCACATTTTACACAGTTAAAAG
>NC_045741.1:5872536-5872897 GCF_008692095.1 Etheostoma spectabile
TCTAGATCGGCTTAAATTAGTGATGAGAAGAGTCCCAGGAGCCGAAAGGTACGTACCTCTCTCTACAAAATACGAGTCGTGACGGGGTACGAGCAACTGAGGGGATCACCGAAAGGAGCACTAACATGGACTATTGAGTGGAAGTAGTCTCAGGTGAGGGTTTAGAGGTTTATGTTGAATGTTGAATGGTTTTTTTTACTTTAAAAAATAATCTAGCGCTGCCTTTCGTGGCTACTCAACGACCGTCTTTGCACGATTTTCAGATCTTCCGACACTACACTTTCAGACTTTTTCTTTAAAGTGCTACCCTTCGAGTCTGCCTTTCTCTGTCGTTCTCTGTATAACACCCTAACCCCCTAAC
>NC_045741.1:5872907-5873612 GCF_008692095.1 Etheostoma spectabile
CACTTGAGACCACCTTCACACTAATTAGTCCATGTTAGTGCTGCCTTTCGTGTCTACTTAACGACCGTCTTTGCGCAATTTTCAGATCTTTCGACACTACGCAGTCACACCTTTTTTTTAAAGTGTTACCCTTCTAGTCTGTCTTTCTCTGTCTTTCTCTGTCTTTCTCTGTATAAAACCCTAACCCTAACCCCCTAACCCTAACCCTCTTGAGACTACCTTCACACTAATTAGTCCATGTTAGTGCTCCTTTGGTGATCCCCCTCAGTGTCTCTACCCTTTCAGACTTTTCTTTAAGTGCTACCCTTCGAGCTGCTTTGCCCTCTTCGTTCGCTCTGTATACACACCCTAACCCCCTAACCCTAACCCACTTGAGACCACCTTCACACTAATTAGTCCATGTTAGTGCTGCCCTTTCGTGTCTACTTAACGACCGTCTTTGCGTCAATTTTCAGACTTTCGACACTACGCATCACACCTTTTTTTAAAGTGTTTACCCTTCTAGTCTGTCGTCTCCTGTCTTTCTTGTCTTTCTCGTTATAAAACCCTAACCCAACCCCCTAACCCTAACCCCTTGAGACTGACCTTCACACTAATTAGTCCTGTTGTGCCCTTGGGTGATCCCCCTCAGTGTCTCTACCCGTTCACGACTCTATTGTTAGAGACGTTACCTTGTCTCCTCGAAACTCTCAATAAAAAAAAGCC
>NC_045741.1:5873637-5875896 GCF_008692095.1 Etheostoma spectabile
TTCTCACTAATTAAGCCGATCTAGCGCTGCCTTTCGTGTCTTTTTTTAACACTACACATTCACACTTTTTTTCTTTAAAGTGCTACCCTTCGAGTCTCTCTTTCTCTGTATTACACAACCTTTATGCCTATTCCTTTTCCTCAAAAAAAAAAAATCATAAAACAGATAAAACACAAGTGTCACAAGCATTAAAGGAAGAAAACGTCCCGTCTGCCCTTAATTCCACCTCTCAATCAGGCACTCAATGAGACGCAGAGGTCTGAGAGATGGATGCGTTGCCTTGTGAGTGTCCTGCGAGTGGCATTTAAATGACTACTTGTGGATTCAGGACACCTGCGTGTGTCTGCTGTGTGAGCGAGGTAGAGCAGACGGCATTAGCCCACACCGAGAAATGAAAACACGCTGCAAGAGATGTTGTTTCTGACAACTCCCAAAGGAGGATTTCTACGGTGCGGCTGAAAAACAAAAGAAACAAAGGACTGTGAATGTTTAAAGACAACTACAGGAACTGGACTCAATGAACCCCATCGGCATCTAATAATAACTTACTATATGTATCTGCAAACTAATTATTTATATATTACCAATCTACATCCTAATACTGGATCTGAAGTCTCTTTTATATAGACCTTAGTGGTCCCCTAATACTGTATTTGAACGGTGTTCTTGAGTAGACCGTAGTGGTCCCCTAATAATCTATCTGAAGTCTCTTTTATATACTTAGTGGGTCCCCTAATACTGTATCTGAAGGTCCTTTTATCAATAGACCTTAAGTGGTCCACTCAATACGTGTATCTGTAAGTCTCTTATATCTAGACCTTAGTGGATCCCTAATACTGTATCCTGCAAGTCTTGTTTTTATACATACCTTTAGTGGCTGCCCTAATTAACTCCGATCGTAATTTAAGTCTCCTCTTATACTATAGAACCATTCGTAGGTCCACCAATATGTCATCTGAAGTCTATTTATATGACCAGTTGGTCCCGTAATACTGTAGTACTGAAGTCCTTTTATATATTTTTTATAGCGGGTTTTAAAATTTTTGTTTTTTTATGTTTGTTTAGGTATGTTATTTTATATTTATATAGTGTTTATATTTTAATTTCTGAATTATAGATATTGTGTTTTTGTAAGAGGTTTGGTTTCTATTTAATTTATAAAAAATGTTTAATAGTTATGTATTATTATTATTTTCGTATTTGGTAGAGTAAAAATCTATTTGTAATACTTTGAATTAATTAATTTAATTATATGTTTTTATTTATGATATTGAGATTTCTTGTTTTTTATGGATTTTTATGAAGTTTATTTTGTTATTTTTTTGATAATCTTTTAATGCATCTTTTTATTTTTTAATGATTATAATATTCTTAGTGTTATATAGGGTACGAATAGTTGTGTATATGTTTATAATATTAGTGAGTTATATTTTTTTTTTTTATCTATAATTTTAATATTTGTTTTGTATTTTGAAGTATGATTTTAATCGGTATTATAATTTTATAATACATAATAGTTTAAGTATAGTGTATAGATAAATATTTATGGTAAGTACTTCATTTATTGGAGGTTTATTTTGTTATTTTATGTTTTTTTGTGATTTTTATATGGATGTTTTGTATTTATGTTTTATTTTATTATTATTAATTTAAGATTTTTGTTATGTGATAATATTCATCTTTTGTTGAAATTGTGAATGTTGGTTATTATTAATTGTGTTATTGAGTTTTTTTGGTTTCAATTAATTGATGTATAGTTATTGGTATAAAATTAGTAGTATGTATATTTTTGTGTAGATATTAATAAATTAAATTGCTTCTGGTTTTATTAGTGATGATCTTTTACCAATTTTATTTGTTATTAATTTTCTTAATTTTTTTATATTAATTATAGTTTTATTAGAATTGTATATAATTTTTTTATTTTTTATAATAATATATATATATAATAGTTTAGTTATAATTTTTATTTTATTTTTATATTTTTAGGTTAGATTTTTGATTTAATAGATTTTAATTTGTTCTGAAATTATATTTAGATTATACATTAATGTATTACTATTAGTTATAGAATATATAGAATAAATATATTATGTTTTATTTTAGTTTTATGGATATATTTTATGTAATTCTAAATTTATTTATGTCTTAATTATTAGATTTGATGAGATATGTTTATATACAAACTTGATTTTTATAAGTATTATCTTTTTATATTTATTTATTGTTATATGGATTTTATTTATTATTGTATGATTA
>NC_045741.1:5875921-5885238 GCF_008692095.1 Etheostoma spectabile
AACATGAGGACAACATGAGGACAACATGAGGACAACATGAAAGTTAAAACCAAAGAGATTTCAAAGTGGATCCTCATCAAAAAGCTGCGACAACAAACCAAAATAATTTCTTAAAAAATGCTTTGGCTGCAGCGTGAAAGACTCTCTCTCTGGATACGACCCGAACACACGCTGGTCTTCCTCCTTCGCTTTGATCTTCCTTAAAAAAACACAACAGCTTCTCTACTCTTTCCCCCGTGATCTTGTTAAGAGAACGGAGTGCAGAGGGATTGTTATTGAGCGTTAAGTAGTGAGTCCATGCTCTTTGTGTTCCCCCCAATCCGCTCAGGGAAATGGATTGATTGGACCACATCAATAACAGAAGAAACTCTCTCCTTTTTAAGCCGTTATTGGAAGCTGGTGAGTTCTCATGTGTTTCATCGGTGATCCACAGAAAAACTCTCTGAAAATCACCGACCGCCACACAGTTATTCATCATCACACAGTATATTGAGATGTACTTGTACTGCTTCCACTGAGAAAACTAGATTCTGAGCATTGTGTTCTGGTAGCAGCTTACTGGTAATACGTAGTCAATGACCTAGACCAGGGGTCTCCAACGTTTTCCAGGCCAAGGACCCCCAAACTGATGGCGAGATGGAGCGGGGACCCCCTAATTATATATAGTATAAAAATTTGGTATATCACACTGGTCCTATAGTGCCATGGTGTGGCAGGGATGAGGATGGAAAGACATCTATGCCTCCATTTATCTGTTTAAATACAGTGTTGGTGAGTTCAGTTAAGTGGATTTAAGACATTTCAATAGTGGAACACTCGAGTAATTGTCTTGTAATCAAACCTCTGAGGGAGAATAATGGGTGTGTGCCAGTCTAGGCTGCCATGGTGAGGAATTGCTTGTGGTTGTATTTTTTTTACCTTCATTTCTTCATTCTGGCTTGTGATCCAATAAAAAAACATTGGCAAATGATGAAACTGATTATTGAGTGAAGTGAAGAGGGAAAGCAGCAGATGAGGAAAAGCCAGGTCTGTGCCCATGAAACCATGATCTCATTTGTCCTATATCAACGTTCTTTTAATCAAAATCAAACAGATGATTCCAACGCTCTCTGCCATTAGGCAAATTCTCTCTGTTCATTAATTTGGGTCTTATTCAATGGTATGAGATTTGAAAACAAATGAAGTGTGTTGTGAAATAGTGTGAGTAAAAGTTGACATCAGTCTGTGATTATATCAACACCATTCTTTTAATTTAGTCAATTAATCCCTTAATTATGCTTTCAACTCAAACAGGAGGTTGTTATTTCCTATAAATGAGGGTTTATTGACCATTAAATTCCAAATTAACTGTAAAACTAAAGTTAATAAGGTTGTGTTACGGAGTGTTGAAAACCGGTCATAAATGGGAGATGTCTACTCTGGAGCTAAAAACCAGAGACCCAAACACACCGGTGGGAACAGGATCTGCAGCAATGTGCTCCGTAAACAAATATGGTGTTTGTAGAAAAGGAAACCATGGGAAAACCTATTATGTAGACAAAACGTCAAAAGCCAATGATGAACTGAATAATGATGCAGAATTATGGCGCTTTATAAGACAACACTTAAAGGCTAAGAAGTCTGGACTACAATAAGATTAGAATGAGAAAAGTCTTTTGTAGTTATAATTCATTTGGCCCCTAAAAAACGAGCTTTAATGCAGGAAAACCTTTTGGCTCCGTTTGGTCTTTCACCATCTTCATGAGAGAGCAACACCTCATTGGCTGTTTTAGAAGCTTCCATTCCTTAAACAGCTACACTCTTTAAAAATGTCTGTGTATAACGGTTGTATGATGTGATTTGAACCGAAGTTTGTCAGTAGAGAGTTGTGTTCTGTTTATTTGTGTCAAAAACAGCCCTGTCGAGCGCTGGATAAAGCTTTACAAAAAAGCATCAAACGTGTTTTTTATTTTCCTCATGAGAATGTACTATTGAGCACTTTGGCGAGACCAATTTAAAATACAGAAAATGTTTGTATGTAACGCTGTACGCAAAATTCCTGTGTGTTTTAAGTCATTACATTGGAATCGGTCCGGGTAGGAGCTGCCAGAAACTTTTTCTGTTATTGTTACGGATGTATTTCTTAGAAGTGCCAGTCTCTAACGGGCCTTTCGCTTGTAAACTTTGGAGATTTAGGAAGGTTGCAGAAAGAATCATAGAACTCCAGGTCAGGCCGAGTTTAGTTTTTTTTTGTTGCAGGCACAGCACCGACTCACATTAACATCCAGATCGTTCAAACCCCCGTCCTGCTCTCTTCGGGAAGTGAGCAATCCACTTCTACAGTATCGCCCCCCATCTTGATGACGGAGAGAAATTGAATGTCTTGCATCGGCAACAGACGACCTCCCCCCTCCCCCCGGTACCCATTGCTTCCGGGTCCATCTCCTATTTGTTACGAGGTTCTCTGTTCGACTCACTGTCTGCAAATCAGCTTCATAAACCCAGTGTCGTGTCGGCCTGGTTCTCTCGGGTTAAGGCGTTTTTTAAGCTGCTTTTTCTCCCACAGGCAGTTGGAGTAAAAACTGGTTTACACGCATCAAACGGGGGCCTAGACGAGACTTTTAAATCCACAATATGCAATAAGGACACCGGCCGACGAGGTTGGCAGTTACACGTACGAAGTTACTTAAGCAGTCGCCACTTGTGTTCCAATCCCTGAAAAATATTTAAATATTTGGTTATTATAGTCTTTATATGTATCTGATATGGTAGTATATCTTTCAATGTAGTGTGAGGAATGTCTAGTTTTGGTTTCCTATCGTGGTTGCTGTAACCACCGTATTACCATTTTTGTGGGTAGAAATCATATCTAGTTATCTATCTATCTGTTGCGTCGATAGGTCGTAGCTATCTACTATCTATCTACTGATCTATCCTATTGATCATCGTGATAGCGATGTCTACATATCTATTCTATTTGTCTATCTTGTCTTATCTATCTATCATCTATATCTTTCTAGATAGCTATTGTCTGAGCGACAGACTAGTAATCTAGTGATATCTATCTATCTATCTACATATCTATCTGTCGAATCTGTTAATCTGTATATCTATCTATGATCTATCGATCTATCGATCTAGCTATCTATCTATCCCAATCTATTGTCTATTGTTATCTTCATCTTATCATCTACGATCTCCGGGTACAGAGAACAGTCTTGACTGGTGATAGAAGATATGTGGGTATACATCAGTAAATATCTAACGGGACACACCGCTAGGTGCTTTTGCGGCATGAGGAAAGACATAGGATGAAGAAACACCTCATTATGATCACATGGTAAGGTTAATTATTCCACACGTCATGGGTGATCGTTATAATTGGGTTGTGTTCAGGCCTGCGTCTGGGACTGTGTGAGGATTCCGGCAGCGGGGAGGATCATTGCGGGGAAGAGGCGCGTGCCTCAGTCCTAACACTACTGGTGTCCGAGGGTCAGGTTGGACCCTGTTAGATAAATGTCTCTATCTGAAATACGGGTTCTTTTAACAAATACCACAAAAAAATGTATTGGCATTCTTCGCAACGCGCTTTGCAAATACAATGATCACTTCATCCTGTCTGATCTGAACCTAGTTTCGTCAAAATAATTCAAAATTTCTGCTTTTTTAAGTCAATATTAGGTTATAATATATATACATAGGGTTGTCTTGACCAGAACTCCAAACAGTAGGTAAAAAACAGGAGGGGGGGTAGGTGCAATAACTCAAAAAAAAGTCTGACAAGAAAGGGCCGAGTGTCAAATTTTCAACGTTTTTTTTTTTTTTACCCGGTTGGAGGACAACAACCAACGCCACAGAATCATGCCAACTGTCTTTGTGTGGTCTCCGCGTTTAAAATATGTTACCAGAAGCCGCCGGCCCCCCCCCCCACCCCCTCCCGCCAAACCAAATGAGTCATAGAGTTTTTTAGTCCCGCTGGACGATCAGCTTTAGCTATGATGACGACAGGGAAATCAATTTCTCAGTTTATGGCCTGAGCTTTAGCTTCGTATGAAAGAAGTGAGGACAATAACTGAAGCTGGACATACAATTGCCAGTTTGTTTTTATGGGGCAAGTCCTCTGCCGACCTTCTAAGGTGAGTCGGTCGGCATATCCTCAGGCAGTAGTTCTAAAATAAATGTCCCGCTTTTCTTGTGTGAGTGGATCAGCTTGAAAACACATCCGTCGTGGTGCAGGTAGTTGGATCCGCTAACACGGGAAATTTACAGGATATATCTGCCTCCCAGCGCGGCGGCCCCACCTCAGGAAACAAAACAAATTCATTCTGTTGATTTATTCGAATCAAGTCATCACCAAGAGCTCTGGCGACCCTGTACAGATAGGGCAGGTGTTGACAAGGACCCAACAGGTTAGTTTACGCCAGATGTAAGCGCAGTGCAACGTAGCGAGGGCAAAAAACTTACTTTAGGGAGAAACTGGACAGACCCGACCAAGACCCAAGACGAACACGAGCGTCAGAAGGTCCCCCTCTGATCCCACCTCATGGCCCTAATGTGGAGGTGGATAAAAAGACTACAACGACCCCTTCATCCGTTAATCTTGCCAAAGATGGTACATGAAGGTCGCATAGCATCCGAATGATCAATGAGAAGGCGTTAGCATTTACTATGAAGGAAAGCTTGTCAGCAACATTGCAAAGAAAGTCTATCACAGAAGACTTGATAGACAATCCATCTAGACGAGGTCACGGCATCAAGGCGGTTGCAGGAGGCCAAATGTATATTTTGGACTAAAATGTAGCAGGTATTTGATAAGGTCAAAGGTCAAATGAGAGCTGCCAAAACACCAGGAGCTGATGATTATGGGATAGGTTTGGACAAATAGTCGATATGTCATACGTCAGGTAGGTGAACTAGTAGCAGATGTTTGCTCAGTGGTAGAGCGGTTTGGTGGTTCAATCCCTGGCCCTGATGAAGTCCCTGGTCAAAGTGACTGGGCAAGACCCTGGAACCCAAAAAAAAGGTGATGAAGATGAGGTGTGATTGTGATGGCTGAATGTAAAAGTGCCTTTCGCTAGTAGTTGTTAAGGACTAGAAAGAGCTGCTTCATAAATACGCACACTTATTAAGTAGCAGTGAAGCTCATCATCACCAGAACATGTCCAGGATTCTAGATGCGGACTAGAAAAGGGGACAATTCGTGGACAAGCGGTTCCATATGATTGAAGAGAAGGAAACATGGCGCTCTATGAAGTTTTTTTATATGTTAGGGAGGGGACTGATTGGACATCGATTCAGTGTTGCAATGATCAAATAGGGTAGGGCGGTAGGTGGGACAACCGCAGGGTCGATGGTCAGAGTACCCGTACGCGAGTGGTGTTGTCAGTCAACGGTGTAACTCGTACCTCCCCCTAAACATGCGAAGGGTTATTTGGTCCAGCAATGGCTGCGTCCCGCCACCCTCTGACATCCCTCCACGGTGCCTAAATAGGTTGAGTGGGCTGTAGTGCTGTGGTGTGCATGAAGCGAAATTGAGCGTAAATTGTTAAAAAGCTTAATAAAAAGATAATAAATATTTAGGAGAATTCTTTGGGTGTTTCTTTCATGTTTGTGAAAGATTATAAAGCGCTACCAATTATTTTGTTTGAGTGGGTTAGGTCATGTTAAGTCTGCAATTTAGTGACAGAAAGCTACTTCTTACAAAAAGGGCTATTGTTGAAATCATCTAGCTGTGTAGATTAAAAAAAATATAAATAAAACAAATCAAACTAGAAATTTGTCACTTGGGTCGGGTACCAATTAGTTCATTTGGCTAGGTCCATGGCATATGTAGTTCAATTCAGTTATTTAGGCATGTGGACAGTGCAACTTAATAAAGAACATTGATTGGTTGCATGGGTTTAAAGAAAGTCAAAGAATTTAGCACACGTGTTTTCATTGTAGTCCCCGGACCTCCGGTTAAAAATGGCTCTCGCATCTGTCTTCGATTCAAACAAAACTTGAGCTGGGTGTTGTGTGTGTGTGTGTGTGTGGTTGGTGTGTGTGTGTGTGTGTGGGTGTGGGTGTGTGTGTGTGTGTGTGTGTGTGTGGTGTGCGTGTGTTGTGTGCGGTGTCTGTGTGTTGGTGGTGTGTGTGTGTGTGTCGTGCCTGATAGTCCAAAAACAAAGGAGCCAGCACCAACCAACAGTTGGTCAGTACGTCGTTTGCAACAGCATGCGTTGTTGTGGGTTGCCGATGACACCGTATCAGCGGGGACCACTGAACAGACAAAAAACCTGCCCCAGAAGGCTACACACCGCAGCAATGAATGTGTGTGAATGAGTGGGAACTACGAAACACACACAAACACACACACAACAGTGCCCCACTGTACAAATGGTGTGGTGAACTGTCCAACTCGCGTAGTTAAACAGCAAACAACAGTCGCATGGAGAAAGATTGGACTGGCCAGTTGCTGAATAAAACAAGCCGCAGCCTTTACAAGGGGGTGTGAGTCTGTTTGTGTGTGTGTGGTGGTTGGTGGTGTGTGGTGTAATTGTGTGTGTGTTGTGCGGTGTGTTGTGGTTTGTGGTTCCCGCTCTCTGGATTAGCAAGTACATTCTTGGCAAATTGGCATGTTTTCCCTGGCCGACAGAAAGAAAACAAATATAGTCAATTCCAAAGGGAAGAAGAAGTTGAGTTAGTAAGCCTGCATAAGAGGATGAGGTGCATACAAATAACAGGCAATAACTCAATCATAATAACGTTGACTCCGACGGCCTGGCAGAAGATAACGGACTTCCACTGCTATAGATAGAAAGGACTTGTTGCTATTGGAAATTGCTACTTGAGTACATACTCACTATAGAGTGTTCACAAACGTTTGTGTAAATACACCGAAAGCAGGTGGTATCTCTCTTCCTGAGAGCCTCCAACAGTAGTTCAATACGACAAAGTAAAATTATGCTATTGAGTTACAGAGCTGCCTTGTGTTTCTCCTCTGTGGTTCGGTGATTATCCTTTGTTGTTTACACCGATTGCATTGTGGATATTCTGTAAATTGCTTACGGTAAATAGTAGCCTAGGCAATTCAATGGTAACATTGGTTTCAAACTAAGGTTTTGGGTTAGAGCCGGGGCAATGGAACGACTATATATTATAACGTGATATAGACTAGATATCGTTTAGAGTTTCTTGATATCCGAGTATCCGTAATCTAAGCAAAAAGAGTGCTAGTTTATCCCTGTAAAAGTGAAACCCAAATCATAGCCTTTACCGCCGGCAACGTTTTGCCTGTTGCATTTAAAAAAAAAAGAAAGAACTTAGGATGTCCTTGAGATGCAATATGACATTTGTTTAGCAATGTAGCGATTTTATAAACCAGAGCAGCGATTGAACCGGTATTGCCTTTTACTGGAATTGCTTGCAGATGCTGATGTCCAGGACTGGGGACAGAGCGGACAATCTGTCTAGGTCAAATGTTTTATGCTCCAGAGTGAGACATCTCCTGGTTTTAGCTACAGAGGAGACTTCTCACTAGTTATATTCGCCAGAGCGGAGACATCTCACTTTCTTTTAGTCCGAGTGATCCAATCTGCAATAGACTGACAGTGGTGAGACATCTTACTTGTTTTCTCTCCAGAGTAGATATATCAGACTAGTTTTTATCTCCAGAGTTGGAGACTCATGCATAGTTCTATCTCCAGAGGACATCTCACTTGTTTATCTCCAGAGGTGAGAATCTCACTAGTATATCTCCAGAGTGAGGACCATCGCATAGTTATATTCCAGAGTGGAATGAGCAATCTTCAATTGTTTAGCTCCGTAGGTGAGATATCTTCCACTTGGTTTTATCTCCAGAGTGAGACATTATAGTTATATCTCCAGAGAAATATCACTAGTTATCTCCAGAGTGAGAAATTCTCATTGTTTAGCTCCCGAGTGAGACATCCACTTCATACTATATTTGCTGGGAGCTGCACCATGCAGTAGCTCGGTAAGATCAGCAGCGGATAACCTTTCTCAGCTTTGCGGTCACAGTCCAAGGACGGATGAGCTGGGCATGCTTTTCTAAGACCAGGGCCACTTGAAAACTCGAACAGGGAAGGGAAGTAGAAAACAGGACGGACAGTAGTCTTGAGAGAGATTATGCGTGAACGAGATGTGTGTGGCGTAGCAGTGTTGGTTCCATTGGGAACGAGCGTATTACTGTCTAGCGCTAGCATGTGCTACGGTAGCCATTTGTGTCTATAGGTGACGAGAAATGGCCGTGGGCAGATGTGACAAGCTCACCCGGAGACTGAAGACAAGAGGACGCAGCAAACATTGAACCTCACTCAAACAGCATGGGTCGTGTTCCCCCTGTTTGTTATGCGTTGTGACACAGCAACAGGGGACACAAAGATAAACCCCCAAATCCCAGAAAGAAAGTGATTTTGTTTATTTTTATTGTTCATGATATGGGCACTTTAAGACCCACCTTAAATGCATTAAAATGGCAAGAGCAAGAGGCGACACCGCAGTATTCTCTGTTTCACAGTTCGTCTCAGTTTTTGGTCTGACTCTTACCCTCAGTCTCTATGGTCTCCCGTGTTTGCCCCTTCTCTCTCTCTCCTCTCTCCCTTGTTCTGCTTTTGTTTGCCTCTCTTCCCAGCTACTGTGTAAAGGCTGTCCCCGGCTTGTCTCGATGTTCTATCATCCCCCCTCCGGTGGAAAAGCTGAAAGCAAGACTACCAAGTCCTTTTTTCACCCCCTCGGCCTCTTTCCTATCCCTTTTCCAACTTCCCTTTCTTCTCGTAAGCTTGGATCGGGATGTTGGGTTTGCGCCCATCTTCCACTGTTACTAAAACTAGGGAGCGACAGTCCCTCTTTCCAGGGCTTTCTCAGCCGAGCGAGAGGGTGACGCGATAGAAAGTCGTCTCCAGCCGCAAAAAAGATGACTAGAAAATGTAATGCATTTTAATGTGCAAAAACTAGACATTGACTGCATGGAGACAAGCCGTTCACTGCGACTGCTTCGGGCCGTCTGCATCCCGTTTTTTTTTTTTTTTTGTTTTTTTTTTTTGTTTTTTTTTTTTTTTTTTTTGTTTTTTATGTACGGAGACATGCCGTCATGAGTTTTATTAATTTGGCCGTAATGGTAGAAAAATCTAAAAGTGGGACAAAACAAAGCGTCAGCGCAGCCCAATGAGGTCATTTTCTTTCACAAAGGTCATCATCTGCAGTAAGTGCACGGTTAGCCACAAGCGAGTAGCAAGATGTAAGCCCTTGGGTAAAGGTTCGCGAGGGCAATTTTTCAGTCTCTTGAGTTAGTCTACGTCGTGCTTCCATTTATTAGTGTTTTTTTTGACCTTCCACTA
>NC_045741.1:5885263-5885502 GCF_008692095.1 Etheostoma spectabile
TCACGTTAATGTGGATTTAAAGACATTTCAATTAGTGGAAAAACCTAGAGTACATTTTCATTTTAATCAACCTCTGACGGGAGAATTAATGGTGTTTGCCATCTAGCTGCCATGGTGAGGACTTGCTTGTGGTTTGTATTTTTTTTTTACCTTTCCTTTCATTCATTCTGGCTTGTGAATCCAATAAAAACATTTTGGCAAATGATGAAAAATGCTATTAGGAGTGAAGTGAAAGAGGA
>NC_045741.1:5886034-5886951 GCF_008692095.1 Etheostoma spectabile
ACAGGATCTGCAGCAATGTGCCGTACAACAACAATATGGTGTTTTTAGAAAAGGAAACCATGGAAACCTATTCTGATACAACCTCAAAATACAATTATGAACCTGATAATGAGCAGAATATGGGCGCTTTAAAGACAAAACTTAAAGCTTAAGAAGTCTGACTACAATCATTAGATATGAGAAAAGTCTTTTTAGTTATATTCATTTGGCCTAAAAACAGCTTTTAATGGCAGGGAAAACCCTTTTGGCTCCGTTTTGGTCTTCACCATCTCCTGAGAGAGCAACCAACTCATTGGCTGTTAGACGCTTCACTTCCTTTAACAGCTACACTCTTAAAAAATGTCTGTGTATTAACGGTTGTATGACTGTGTATTTGAACAGAAGTTGTCAGTAGAAGAGTTGTGTTTTCTGTTTATTTGTGTCAAAAAAAGCCCTCAGAGCGCTGGATAAATGCTTAAAAAAAAGCATCAAAAGGGTTTTTTATTTTTCCTCATAGAATTACTAATTGAGCAGCTTTGTCTGAGACAATTTAAAATAACAGAAAATGTTCTGTATTGTAACTGCTGTACGCAAAATTCCTGTTTTTTTTTAATTCATTACATTTTTGAATCCGGTCCGGGTAGTGAGCTGCCAGAACCTTTTTTCTGTTATTTTACGGATTTATTTCTTAGAGTGCAGTCTCTAACCGGGCCTTTCTGCTGTAACGTTGGTGCAGATTTAGGAAGGTTGCAGACAGATCATCAGACCTCCAGTCAGGCCGAGTTTAGCAGACAGCACCTCGACTCACATTAACATCCAGACGTTCAAACCCCCGTCCTGCTCTCTTCGGGAGTGAGCTAATCCACTTCTGACCGTATCGCCCATCTCTGATGACGGAGAGGAAATTGAATTGTCTTTCCATCTCACCAGCCGCCCCC
>NC_045741.1:5886961-5890436 GCF_008692095.1 Etheostoma spectabile
CTCCCCATCTTCCCTGTCCATCTCTTTCTATTGTTAGAGTTTCTCCTCTTTCTCCTCCACGTCTGCAATCATCCTTTCATAAAACCCCAGTGTCGTGTCGGCTCTCTGTTCTCTCGGGTTACGTGTTTTTAAGCTGCCGTTATCCTCCCACAGGCAGTAAAAACTCGTTACCACGTCATCACGGGGGGCTAGACGAGACTTTTAAACTCCACAATATTGCAATAAGGCCAACCTGCACGATTGGTTCAGTTACATTTAGCATATTACTTAAGCAGTCGCACTTTGTGTTTTCCCATCCTGTATAAATTTAAATATTTGTTCTTATATTCTTATATTTATTCTTATATTTTATTATTATAATTTCATGTATATTGTATGAATGTATATTTTTTTCCTATGTGCTGCTGTAACACCGTAATTTCCCATTTTTTTGGGATCAATAATTATCTATCTATCTATCTATCTGTCTGTCTATCTGTCTATCTATCTACATATCTATCTATCTATCTATCTATCTATCTCCTGCATCTTTCTATCTTCTACTACGATTCTATCTCATGCTTTATCTGATCTTCATCTACTCTATCTATTACATGCTATCTATCTATCATCTATCTATCTATCTATCTACATATCTATCTGTCTATCTGTCTATCTGTCTATCTATCTATCTATCTATCTATCTATCTATCTATCTATCTATCTATCTACATATCTATCTGTCTATCTGTCTATCTGTCTATCTATCTATCTATCTATCTCCTGTGTACAGAGAACAGTCTGACTGCGTGATATGACATATGTGGGTCTCCATCTCCCTAAATATTAGACCACACCGAGTGCTTTTCTGCATAGAGAAGCACATAGGAGAAGAACAACCTATACTGATTCAATGTAAGGTAATATCCACACTGTAATTGGATCTGTATAATCTGGGTTGTGTTCACTGCCTCCTGGGACTGTTGAGGATCCGGCAGCGGGGAGAGGCCTCCTCAGTCCTAACCCTCCTGTTGTCCTCGGGTCAGGTTTGACCCTTTAATAAATGTCTATATCTGAAATATGGGTTTCTTTTTAACCAAATTACCACAAAAAAATGTATTGGATTCCTTCCAACGCTCTTTGCAAATACAACTGATCACTTTCATTCCTCTGATCTTAACTATTAGTCAAAATAATTCAAAATTTCTGCTTTTTTAAGTCAATATTAGGTATAATTCTATATACATGAGGGTTGTTGACCATGAATTCCAAAAAGTAGTAAAACTAGTAAGGTGGTGTTAGTGAAAACTCAAAAAAAAAGTCTGACAAAAGGGACGAAGATGTCAAATTTTCAACGTTTTTTTAACCCGGGAGGACAACACAACGTCCACATGCATCATGCCAACCTGTCTTTGTGTGTCTCTGCTAAAGTGTTACCAGAAGCCGCCGCCCCCCCCCCTCCATCCCCAAAAAAACTGAAGTCATAGATTTTTTTAGTCCAGTCTGGACGACTCAGCTTGAGACGATGATGAGAAGGGAAATCAATGTTCTCAGGTTTATGGCCTGACTCAGCTCTCGTTATGAAAGCAGTGAGAAATTAACTGAACTGGACATAAATGCCAGTTTGCTTTTATGGGCTAAGCATCTGCCCGACATTTCTAAGGTGAGTCGGTCTGCATATCCTCAGGGAGTAGTTCTAAAATAAATGTCCCGTATTTTCTTTTGTAGTGGATCAGCTTGAAAACACATCGTCGGTGTGCAGTTAGTTTGGATCCGCAACGGTACATTTCCAGGATAACTGCCTCCCATCCGGCGCCACTCTCAGGAAACAACAACAAATTCAATTTTATTTATAGTATCAATTCATAACAAGAGTTATCTGGAGACCCTTTACAGATAGGGCAGGTTTTTACAAGGACCCAACAGGTCTAGTAGTTTCCTCCAGAGTAAGCTGCAGTGCAACAGTAGCGAGGAAAAACTTCCTTTTAGGCAGAAACCTGGGACAGACCCAGACCCAGACCCAGACCGAACACGAGTTCAAGAAGGTTCCCCCCTGATCCCACCTCATTGGCCTAATGTAGGAGTTGATAAAAGACTACAAAGACCCTTCATCCTTAATCTTGCCAAAGACTTCCCTGAAGGTCGCATAGCATCCGTATTGTATCACATGAAAGGCCGTAGCATTTCTACTATGAAGAAACTGCTTGACAGCAACATTGCAAAAGAAAGTTCTCTCACAGAAGACTTAAGAAAATCCACTAGACGAGGTCCACCGGCATCAAGGGTGCAGGAGGCCAAATGTATATTTTGTGACAAATGTAGCAGGTATTTGAAAGGTCAAAGGTCAAATGAGAGCCTGCCAAAACACACAGAGCTGATGATATGGGAAGGTTTGACCACATAGTGCTAGTCATAGTCAGTCGTGAACTAGTAGCAGCTGTGGCTCAGTGGTAGAGCGGTTGGTGGTTCAATCCCTGGCCCTGCAGTCCCATGTCAAAGTGTCCTTGGGCAAGACCCTGAACCCCAAGTGTATGAATGTGTGTGAATGGTGATGTGTGATGTAAAAGTGCTTCGAGTAGTTGTTAAGACTAGAAAAGCGCTTTATAAATACAGCACACTTACATTAAGTAGCAGCTGAAGCTCATCATCACAGAACATGTCCAGGATCTAGATCCGGACCTAGACAAAGGGGACATTAACGTGGACCAAGCGGTCCATATGAAGCAGCAGGAAAAATGGCGCTCTATGAAGTTTTTTCATATGTTAGGGAGGGACTGATTGGACATCGATCCGTTTGCAATGATCAAATAGGGTAGGCAGGTAGGTGGGGAACCGCAGGGTCGCTGGTTCAAGTCCCCGTACGGAGTGTGGTTGAGCAAGGTACTGTACCCCCCAACTGCTCAGGGTATTGGTCCAGCACTGGCTGTCGTCCCCCCCCCTCTGACATCCCTCCATTGGTGCATAAATAGGTCCTGAGTGTGTATTTCCTGTGTGTGCATTGAGCGTAAATTGAGCGTAAATTGTAAAAAAATCTAAAAAAAATAATAATAATTTAGGTAGAATTATTTTGGTTTTCTTTCATGTTTGGTTAAAATAAAGCTACAATATTTTTTTAGTGGTTAGTGTCATTTAATGCTGATTTATGTGACAAAGCTACTTCTTACAAAAGGTTATCATGTTGAAATATCATCTAGATGTGTAGATAAAAAAAATAAATAAACAAATCAAACTAGAATTTGTCACCTTGGGTGGTACCAATTAGTTCATTCTGGCCTAGGTCCATGGACTATGTATTCAATTCAGTTTATTTATGAATGAGGACAGTGCAAATTAATAAGACACATGATTTCTCATGGGTTAAAAAAGCAAGAATTAGCCAAAAGGTTGTTTTTCATCTGTAGTCCCCGGACCTCAGTGTTAAAAAATGGCTCTCGCATCTGTCTTCGCTTACAAACAAACTTGAGCTGTGTGTGTGTGTGTGTGTGTGTGTGTGTGT
>NC_045741.1:5890446-5909724 GCF_008692095.1 Etheostoma spectabile
GTGTGTGTGTGTGTGTGTTTGTTTGTGTGTGTGTGTCTGCCTGTAGTCCAAAACAAAGGAGCCAGCACCAACCAACAGTCTGTCAGTACGTCTGTTTCTAACAGGCTGCTTTGTTTGTTGTTGCCGCTGAACCGTCTCCAGCGTGGATCCACTGAACAGACAACAAACCTGACCAGAGCTAACACCGCAGCAATGCTGTGAACTGAGTTTGAACTCACACACACACACACACACACACATTCCACACTTTACACATTGAGTGTGTGAACTTTTCCACTCGCTAGTTAAACAGCAAACCAACAGTCGCATGGAGAAGATTGGACTTGGCCAGTTGCTGATAAAACAGCCTTCAGCCTTCACACGGGGGTGTGTGTCTGTGTGTGTGTGTGTGTGTGTGTGTGTGTGTGTGTGTGTGTTTGTGTTTGTGTTTTCAGCCTCTGTATTATCAAGACATTTCTTTGCAATTGGCATTTTTTCCCCTGGCCGAAGAAAGTAGTCAATTCAAAAGGGAAGAAGAAGTTGAGTTAGTAACATGCATTAAAGGGATGAGGTTGCATACAATAACAATAACTCAATAATAATAAGTTGAGCTCCGATCCTGGTCAGAAGTAGCGGACTTCCACTGCTCTAGATCTAAAAGACTTGTTGCATTTGAAATTGCATACTTTGTATTACATACTCAATATACGATTGTTCAACAAACTTTTGTGTAAATACACAGCAGTGTGTATCTCTCTTCCTGAGAGCCTCCAACAGTAGTTTCAATACGTACAAATGTAAATTATTGCTTTATTGACGTTACAGAGCTCCTTGGTTTCTCTCTGTTTGTCTGTTATTATCCTTGTTGTTACTACCGCATTGCATTGTGGGATATTCTGTAAATGCTTACTGTAATATAGTAGCCTATGCAATTCAGGTACCATTGGTTTCAAACTAAGGTTTTGGGTAGAGCGGGGCAATGTATCGATATTATATTGATAACGTGATATGAGACTAGATATCGTCTTAGATTTTTGATATCCTAATATCCTAATATAGCAAAAGACGTAGCTAGTTTACCCTGTAAAAGTGAAACCCCCAAATCAATCCTTTACCTGCACGTTTTGCATGTTGCATTTAAAAAAAAAAAAAAAGAACTTAGATTGTCATGAGATGCAATATGACATTTTTTAGCAATGTAGTATTTTATAAACCTGAGCCAGCGATTTGAACCGTATTGCCTTTTACTTGAATTGCTTGCAAGCTGCTGAGTCCAGGACTGGGACAGAGCTGGACAACTGTCTAGGTCTCTGTTTTAGCTCCAGAGTGAGACATCTCCCTGGTTTTAGCTCCAGAGTGAGACATCTCACTAGTTATATCTCCAGAGGGAGACATCTCACTTCTTTTAGCTCCAGAGTGATACATCTCACTAGTTATATCTCCAGGGTGAGACATCTCACTTGTTTTAGCTCCAGAGTGAGATATCTCACTTGTTTTGTCTCCAGAGTGAGACATCTCACTAGTTATATCTCCAAGAGACCTCTCACTTGTTTTACTCCAGAGTGAGAACATCTCACTAGTTTTATCCCAGAGTGAGACTCTCACTATTATACCCAAGTGAGACACTCTCCTTGTTTTAGCTCCAGATGAGATATCTCACTTGTTTTATCTCCAGAGTGAGACATCTCACTAGTTATATCTCCAGAGAACTCTCACTAGTTTTATCTCCAGAGTGAGACTCCACTTGTTTTAGCTCCAGTGAGACATCTCACTTCTTACTATCTTGCTGGGAGCTGCACATGCTCGGACTCGGTAAATCCATCATACTGATAACTCTTTCTCAGTTTGTCGTCCAAGGCCGGATCAGCTGGGAGACTTCTTCTAGACCAGCCACTTGTAAAACCTAGAACAGGGACAGGAAGTAGAACAGGACAGAAGTAGTTCTTTTGGAGATTATGGTGAACTAGTGTGTGTGTTGTAGCAGTGTTTTTCCATTGGGAACGAGCTATTATGCTAGCGCTAGCATGTGCTACGGTTAGCCACTTTGTCTCTAGTGACGTAGAAAGCCGTGCAGATGTTGACCAGCTCACCCGGAGACTGAAGACAGAGGACGTTCAGAAACATGAACCTCACTCAAACAGCATGGGTAGTTTTCCCCCTTGTTTGTATGCGTGTGAAAGCACCAGAGACACAAAATAACCCCCCAAATCCCAGAAAAAGTGATTTTTTTTTTATTTTTTATTTTTCATGATATGGGCACTTTAAGACCACTTAAATCATAAAAGGGAAGAAATGGGACACCGC
The DNA here is from genome assembly GCF_008692095.1 of Etheostoma spectabile. NCBI lineage: Eukaryota > Metazoa > Chordata > Actinopteri > Perciformes > Percidae > Etheostoma > Etheostoma spectabile. Next base: position 5,892,730 of record NC_045741.1, read on the forward strand.
ATTATTCTCTGTCTTCACAGTTCGTCCTCAGTTTGTCTCTCTACCCTCATTCTCTCTGTGTCTCCTGTGTTTTGCCCCTTTCCTCTTCTCTCTCCCTCTCTCCCTTGTTCTCTTTTGTTTGCCCTCTCTCCCCATCACTGTGTAAAGCTTGTCCCGGCTTGCTCAGCATTTTCTTATCATCCCCCCCTCCGGTTGGGAATAAGCTTAAAGCAACACATTGTCCTTTTCATCCCCCTCGGTCCTCTTCCTCTCCTTTTCCAATTCCCCCTTTCTTCTCTTAAGCTTTGATCGGATGTGGTGCCTCCATCTCCATGTTACTAAAATAGGGAGCACGTCCCTCTTTCCATGGCTTTTATCAGCAGAGCGAGAGGGTTGATCCGCGATAGAAAGTCTTCTCCAGCCGCAAAGATGACTAGAAAATGTAATGCATTTATAATGTGAAAAAACTAGACATTTGACTGATTAGAACAAGCAGTTCTGCGACTGCTTCGGGCCGTTCTGCATCCCGTTACTGAGAAATGTCGTCATGAGTTTTATAATTTGGCTCCGTCATGGTAGAAAATCTAAAATGGGACAAAACAAAGCCGTTCATATCAGAACAATGAGGTCATTTAAACAGGCATCATCTCGCAGAAGTGCAAGTTTATGAAAAAGAGAGTTTAGAAATGATGTAAGCAAGTTGGGAAGGTTGCGAGGTGAATTTCTCAGTCTTCTTGTAGTTTTAGGTCTACGTCGTGATCATTTTATTATTGTCTGGTTTGAAAGTAAACGTTGAGCTGTTTAAGGTTGCAGTTGCTGTCCATTCTGTTCATAAACACATTATAAACTAACTTAAATAAACTGTGTAGTAACTATGTGTAGTAACACTTTTGCGTGATCTTGACGTTGTTTTGCAAGATCTCGAGTTAAATTTGCGAGATCTTGACTTTTCTTCGTTTTTGTTTTGTTTTCTCCACGAAACTCGAGATCTCGACATTTTAATGGAGGAAAAACACAACTTGATGATGCTGTTGCAGGGTTTCCCCCAGTGTATCGCCCCAGTGGCCCCAGTGGCCCACCAGGCCTAAGTTGGCCCCCCCCCCATCAGGCCTAAGTCACTGGGAGTCTTTATGGTGGGGCGGCTTGATGGGAAACTTGGATGCAAGGTCCAAAATTAGCACCATCTACTAGCCAAATGCTGGTAAAATATGCAAGTGGGTGGTAGCTCTGCTTCACTCACCAGGCAAAAAACAATGGTAATCGACTGAGTGGCTGGTGATAATTCACAAGTCACTAATGGAGGAAAAAAGGTTCATTTTGAACACTGCTTAGGCGTTGTGGTATTTTTAAAACTTAAGTTAGTTTTTATCACTGACTTAATCTACGTCCCTATGGAATGCGTGCGTGCGTACGTGATGACGTAATGTACTCTTCGAGTACAGTATAGGGCTCAAAACGCAGCCCTGGGGTGCTCCGATGTTTAGGATTACGGTGGAAGAGATGTGTCCGCCCACCCTCACCACCTGGTGGTCTGGTGTGTGTGTGTGGTTGTGGTGTACAGGGAAGTACAGTAGGGGCTCAGAACACGCCCTGGGTGCTCCGGTGTTTAGGATGAGGGTGGAAGAGATGTGTCCGCCCACCCTCACCACCTGGGGTCTGGTTGTGTGTGTGTGGGTGTGTGGTGTGTGGTGTGGTGTGTTTGTTGTGTGTGTGTGTGTTTGTGTGTGTGTGTGTGTGTGTGTGTGTGTGGTGTGTGGTGTGTGGGTGTGTGTGTGGTATACAGAAGTACAGTAGGGGGCTCAGCACACGCCCTGGGTACCGCGGTGTTTAGGATGAGGGTGGAAGAGATGTGTCCGCCCACCCTCCCCACCTGTGGGTCTGGTGTGTGTGTGTGTGTGTGTGTGTGTGTGTGTGTGTGTGTGTGTTGTGTGTGGTGTGTGTGTGTGGTGTGTGTGTATAGGGAAGTACAGTAGGGGCTCAGAACGCAGCCCTGGGTGCTCCGGTGTTTAGGATGAGGTGAAGACGTGTCCGCCCACTCACCACCTGGTGGTCTGTGTGTGTGTGTGTTGTGGTGTGTTGTGTGTTGTGTTTGTGGCGTGTGTGTGTGTGTGTGTATACAGGGAAGTACAGTAGGGGCTCAGAACGCAGCCCTGGGGTGCTCCGTTTTTAGGATGAGGGTGGAAGAGATGTGTCCCGCCACCCTCACCACCTGGGGTCTGGTGTGGTGTGTGTGTGTGTGTGTGTGTGTGTGTTGTGTGTGTGTGTGTGTGTGTGTGTGTGTTGTGTGTGTGTGTGTGTGTGTATACAGGGAAGTACAGTAGGGGGCTCAGAACACAGCCCTGGGGTGCTCCGGTGTTTAGGATGAGGGTGGAAGAGATGTGTCCGCCCACCCTCACCACCTGGGGGTCTGGTGTGTGTGTGTGTGTGTGTGTGTATATACAGGGAAGTACAGTAGGGGGCTCAGAACACAGCCCTGGGGTGCTCCGGTGTTTAGGATGAGGGTGGAAGAGATGTGTCCGCCCACCCTCACCACCTGGGGGGTCTGCCTGTCAGGAAGTCAAGCATCTGCATACGCAGCGGGGTGTTTGAGCTTTGGGACGGGCCTTAAGGGGAACTAGGGTGTGCAACGCCGAAGTGTAGGCAACGACGAGCAATCTCACATAGCTAATAAATAAATTAGGCTAATAGCTGATTTCTCAGTGTCTTGCTGAGAGAAAGCAGTGGGGACTGGGAAGTGATTTCCGAGGCTTGTGACGATGAAGAGGTCGAAGCTCTTTCTATTGTGAGACAGAGGGACGCGCAGATGTTGATTCAGCTTTTCCCTTTTTTAACCTTTGTATTGTCTTCAATTTCAGGACCTTCTCGTATCATTCGGGTCAAACTGACCCGTGACTTATTTGGGGTTTTAAAAACAATTCTGAATTTTACTTCATAATCTATTGACAAATATTTCAAACAATTGAGATAACATTTATGTTTAGGGAATGCAATCAGTCTCTTCTAGAACTGTGATTTGTTGATTGGATTTTGTCATAAGGTCATGATATATGTTAAAAATTCACTATGTGATCATTCTTATATTGGAAAAAAAAACACAATATCCAGAATAATGTTCTGAATTGAGTCAGGAAGACATGTTTATCACAGAAAATAAGGTAAGGCCGTTTATTTTCAGGTACAAAAATGTAACTTGTACCATTTTTCTTCTTGTAAAAAGTTGAAATGGGTCAATTTTACCCTAATACCATACAAGGGTTAACAAAAGATTTCAGCCTCCCCCCCCCCGCTGTCGTGGATGGTCTTGACTGACGCAGCGTTCCCATCAGAGCTCCGTCAGCCCGTAACAAAACACCGCCGTGTTTAATTTATTCTGGCTGAGCTTTTCTTCTTCTTCTGCTGTCCTGTCTGAGGGGGCTGACACACACGTTCAAATTCACCGTCAGCACAATGTACTGACGGAGCAGCGCACAACCTGTCAGCATAATGCAGAAACACACACACACACACACACACACACACACACACACACACACACACACAAACCCCCACACACCACACACACTCAGCTGTCATCTCAAGAAGGCGGTATTTCCAGACCGGGTTGGTTGTACCAGTTCTGTTTCAGTCTTTCTCTCAACGCTGTCTTTATGCCTTGGTCTTGTCTTTCACAAACTTCCTTACTTTTACTACTTATACATATATATGAGATAATTATATATATATATATAGTATAGTATAGATATATACATTATAATAATTACTGTTACTACACACTGTATTACAGTATGTTTGTACTGTAAACTATCTTAACACTGTATTTTGTTCAGCACTGTAATAGAATTTGTACAATGCCATTGTTTAGAAACAATTCATTTTACTCTAACTTTACTTTTCTAAATTACTTCTACCTAAATTTGTATTTCTACTGTGCTATGTTAACTTTAATAACTTATTGATCTTATTGTAGAGGTGTTATCTTAAACACTGTATTGACTCCATCTTTTAACTTTTTACCATGAATTGACCTGTGAGCGACTTACATCTAAGGGGATTAAGGGAATCAATAAAGTGTGATGCTCCATATTACCACCCCAAACCCTTCCATTGTTCTGACTTCCCTGTGTCTGTACAATGCGCTGAGCGGAGTATCGGCGGGCGGCGTGTGCCAACGGACGGACGGAAGGACGGCCAGTGGCTGCAGGACGACGCGTACAGTAGACCAGCTCATTAGCGCATGAATGAATACACACACAAAGGAGCTCTTATATCCCGCGTCTTGTATTAACAATGCACAGGACGGTACTCTGCGGAACAGTGTGTGTGTGGTGTGTGTGTGAGGTGTGGTGTGTGTGTGTGGTGTGTGTGTGTGTTGTGTGTGTGTGTGGTGTGGGTTGTGTGTGGGTGGGGGTGTGTGTTGTGTGGGTGTGTGTGTGTTCTGCTGTGTGGGTGTGTGGTGGCTCATGCAGTGTGTGTGTGTGTGTGTCATGCTTGCATGTGTGTGTGTGTGTGTGTCTCTCAGTGTGTGTGTGAGTGTCTTCTGCACCCGTGTGGTGTGTGTGATGTGTCTCTGCAGTGTGTGTGTTGTGGGGTGGTGTTTGAATCTGGTGTTGGTGTGTGGGGTCCGCGCTGTGTTTGTGTGTCTGCTCTCTGCGTTCTGTGTGTATGTGGGTGGTCTGTCTGCGTTGTGTTTTGTGTGTCTGTATGTCTGTGGGTGTACTATGTGTGTGGTGTGTTGTCTCTATGCAGTTGTGGTGTGTCTGTTTCTGTCTGTGTGTGTTGTGGGTCATGTCTGGTGTGTTGGTGGTGTCTGGCTTTCTGTGTGGTGGTTCTCGCGTGTGTGTGTCTGTCATGTCTTTACTGTCATTGTGTGTGTGTGGTGGTTGTGTGTGTGTGTGTGTTCATCAGTCTCTGGACGTTGTGTGTGTGTGTGTGTGTGTGTGTGTGTCTCTCTGTCTATGTCTGTGTGGTGTGTGTGTGATGCTTTTGCATGCATGTGTGACTTGTGGGTGTGTATACAGACGTGTTGGTAAATGATGGAGTTAGTGGTACTGGGTCTGGTCGATGTTTTTAATTAACGCAACCAAACTAAATAAAAGGAGGAGGGTTGCCTTAAAAAATAAAAAAAAAAATATAAAAAAATTGAAACAACCTCTGTGTTGGATGACAGGGCGGAAAAGTAACATAAAGGGCCGCTTGTTAAATCTAAATCCATATTCAGAAGCGTGAAGAAGAAACGACCTGTGTGACCAACTGGTAAATATAATGAGAGGCCACCAGTGAAACGGGCACTGAGAGGATCAAATTATTAAATAATGATCTTATCAATATTGGCTTTTTAACAGAAAGGGTTAACAACAAAGAGGGGTGGGAATGTGGGGCAACAATCTCAGTCGATGCTGCAGGTTATTGTGGGTTATTCTTAGGGTTCCTGCTGTAAGTCTGAGCCAAGGCAAGGTGTCTGTCGTCAGACGGCTGGTGCAGTACGTCGGTCCCCCAACGGGACGTCTAAACGTCCCGTTTTTTGAATGGTGTTGAATAGTCTGTCCACCAGAGGAGCTTACAACGTTCCCTTTTGTGATGGTGTTGATAGTCTGTCCACAGACGGAGCTCTACAACGTCCCCGTGTTATTGGATAGGTGTGCATAGTCTCGGCCACCAGAGGACGACTCACGGCCTGTTGTGATGGTGTTGACGTAGTCCTGTCCCCCAAGAGGACGCTCTACAACCGTCCCTGTAGTGCAGTTATGTGTGACGGTAGGGTGCATAGTCTGCACCAGAGGACGATTCTACAAGTCCGTGTTGATGGTTGACGTGTGTACCAGGGACGGTCGGCATGGATGGTTGCATGTCTGTTCCCCCAGAGGACGCTTACTCAACGTCTGTGTAGTGATGGGTGTGCTATGTAGTCTGTCCACCAGAGGACGACTCTACAACGTCCCTGTAGTGATGTGTTGATCGCTGTGTCCACTCAGAGGACGGCTCTAAACGTCCAGTTGATGATGGTGTTGTATAGTCTGTCCACTAGAGAGCGGCATAAAACGTCCCCGGTATGTGATGGGTTGCCTATAGTCTGTCCCCCAGAGGACGCTCTACAACGTCCTTGTCGTGTGGTGTTGCATAGTCTGTCCCCCAGAGGACGCTCTCAACAGTCCACGTTAGTGATGGTCGTTGCCTAAGTCTGTCCAACCAGAGGCACGCTCTACAACGTCCCTGTTAGTGATGGCGTTGCATGTCTGTCCCCAGAGGACGCTTATACAAACGTCCCGTAGTGATAGGTGTTGCTAGTCGTCGCCACCAGAGGAACGCTCTAAACAGTCCTGTTAGTGGATGGCTGTTGCATAGTCGGTCCACCAGAGGACGCTCTAAAAAACGTCCCGTTAGTGATGGGTTGCATAGTCTGTCCACCAGAGCGCCAACGTCCTGTATGGGTCTAGCTCCACGGGGTCGCTCTACGCCGTTGATGTTATGATTTTTAGGAGTTTTTCTACTCAGTTTTTAACATTTTAAAAGTTCAAAAACTAGTATATTTGATGTTTTGGGAAAAACATGTTGATTTAGTGATGATCAACAGAGGGCTACAAATAAACGTCCAGAGAAATCTAGTGTTGAAGTCTGGATGTAAATTATATATTGTTTAAATTATATCATACTAATTATTAGTAATAATTTAATATGGCATACAGATTTTAATAGCCAAAATTTTCGACCGGTATCGGCCTAAAATCCTTTATTGGCTAGGCTTAGTTTAAAGAAATGCAATAAAACAAGGAGCAACGTTTTTCTCTGTCCAGAATGCTGTGTGGACTACTCCAGACCTCTTCGGCAGCGCATTGTGGAGGCAGTGTGACGAGCATTCAGTCGGGCCGGTTTTGGACTAATTATTTGCAATTTAATTAAAAACAAATGAATGACATTGGGGGTTACAACGAAGCAGCAGGAGGTCAGGGACCGGGTTGTTGTTATGACAGGTCTCAACCAGCCCGACGCCGTCAGTAAAAACAGACCTGAGTGTTTCTGTGGTGGGGGGGGGGGGGGGGGGGGTCAAAGAACGAGAAATCTTCCTATTCATGAGTCTCAGAAAAGATTTAAAAAAATAGAGCCATACAAATGCGGTCTCTTGGCAGTTCTTGGTCATGGACAGGGACAGCCTTGGGCCACCGCTTATATAACTACAGTACAGCAGGAGACGTAAAAAACAGCAGAACCAGGCTTTTGCTTGAATAGGTGGTGTGTGAAGAAGAAAAGGGCCTCTCTTTATATTCTCTTTACTAATCCCCTCTACGTCATCGTCGCTTTCTTCTGGTTTCGACGCCTCGTGTTTTCACAGATACCAGTTTAAGTGGCTTAGTAAACTAACCTCTTTTTTTAGGCAGAAACATGTTACACTTGCGTTAAGCTCATGTGCCTATAAAATATCAAGCTGTTAAAAGTGAGAATGTGGGACATGACGTCATTTGCTGCGTCTCTAATGCGAGTCTAAGAGCTTGGTTGCCAATTTTCTTCTAACTAAAGCGTGTGTGACATTTGACAAGAGCTAGGAGGATTTTTAGCTCGTTCGAAGCAGTGACGAGCTTGCGTTACACAATTTTTAGGAGATCGCAAATGTTGGTCAGTCACAAATGTGGTCAGTCCACCCAACATACACTCATCAACCATAACAACCGAAACCATAACCCAACCATAACCAACTACCCTATAACCCATAACCATAACCCACCAAACCATAACCACTAAACCTAACCCCAATCACATAACCATAACTCAACCCAACATAACCTCTAACCATAACCTAAACATAACCGAACCCAAACCATAACCTAACCATAACCCTAACCCTAACCCAAACCCTAATCCAACATAAACCCACCTAACTAACCTAACCCAACCATAAACCAACAATAACCCAACCATAACCAACATAACCCTAACCACAACTAAATGCGACACTGTGCAGCTCTTTAAGTATGACCAGGGATCTGCACTCGAACACTGTATCCAGGTCCTATATCCATTTTTTTTTCCGGGTGCAGACAAACAAACACAAGTATTCGTGTTGTGTGTGTGTGTGGTGTGTGTGTGGTTGTGTGTGTGTGTGGTCACAGCCTGTGTATAATCATAAAGGAAAAACATCAGTCAGTGGGAGCACTACTGTTGCCACAGGGGGACCATGCTTCTCACCATGAACACACACACTGTAGGTAGTTATTGTGACTCAATCAATTCTTGTAAAGGGATTATTTTGTAATCCTCGGTTTTGGTGTGGATGGTGATGTTTCTCGCGTTGTGGGCATGTGGAGGTGATTCGAACACTCGGCAGGGCTCCTCGGTGTGTTGTGGAACCGGCCGTCAAGCGGTCCGGGAGCGGCGTCAAGTCAGTGTCACTGTGCTGTGTGACACATTCCCCCTGAGGCCCCTTGGCCCCTTGGCCCCTTTGCCCCTTTGGCCTTTGCTCTCATTAACACAGAGCCTGCGAAGGGGCGGGGGCCGGCGGGAGGGAGGGGCCCTCTGCTGTTTCACCAAACATTAACAGGGTTGTGTTCTCCTACAAAGAGGGAGCGGATCTGAACATACTGATCCGGCATAGCAGCACTGGAGTGTCAGTTATGCGGTCAAATCACAGACAAGCTGCATTAGAGATTGGGAACCCCCAGGGTTAGATAGGTTATTATCCCATACTTGAGGTCAATCGGGTATTATTGCACTTTTACACAATACTCTGCTTTTCCAACTTCAAATTAGTTCCCAAAGGAAAATTTGCGCCAGATGTTGTTATCCAATTTTGCTTTTTTAATGTAAAGGGCCGGTGTTTTATTTAGTAAAATATAATAATAATAACAACTTTTCGCTGTAAAAACAAACCTTTAGATATCAGAGTGTCCAGGTTGTCTGTAAGTAGATGATTAAGACTTATAATGCACAGTGGGAGAGTAGCTCAGGTTAAAAGCTTACTACACCTGACACAGCAGGACATGGTCCAGGCAGGCAGACCCACCAGGTCCCTCTCTGCTGGAATTTAGAGAAGGTGTCGTTTGTGGCGTAGTTATCTCCACCAATCTTTGGCCTCCTCATTAACAAACCATCTCATCTTGAGCTCGAGTTCTGCGTCTGTGGAGCGTAGGAGGACACCAGCCCCAACCTCTGCCTCGGTTTCCACTTTAATCCCTTTTTATTCTCCCGCATTCTGCATTTCTTTTCCCTTTCTGTTTCTAGTCTGTTTATTGCAGGGGGGAGGACGGCTGCCCAGTTCAAAAATAGTATCTGGTTTTAACTTAAACCCGAACAACACCAGACTCTAAATCCACCCATAACGAATCTGCAGCCACACATTTCACATTTTATACTTTATGTATTATTGGTTTTACATTCATTACTGAATATTATCTATATCCGCATTCTGTGCGTATATTTATTATTTAATCACAAACACCCGCCCGTTTATTGATGAATGTGGTTGTGACTGAATTGGTGTTTCTGTTATATATATATAGATGTGTGCGATAAGTTTTTTTTTGAGCTTTTAGATGGGAGGCATCTCAATTTTGTTGTCTTGTTTTGTAATATAATGACAATAGGGATTTCATCTCTCTTGTTAAGGTAGGCATAAAGGTGCCCTGACTCAGCTCATTTGGGCCAGTGTCTCATAAATATTCAACACCGTGACAGCTGCTGTACTCCGTGGCTAAAGCATAGCCATGGAGCCTGGCTATCCGCATCGCTTGACCCAGTCAGGATAGTAATGAGCTCAGGCGCTGACGTCAGACTGACGGGCGGTTGTGATGTGGATATCGCCTTTGTTTCTTTCCAGTTGGCTTAGAGTGACAGAGGAAGAGCAGCGGTATCTTCACATCACAAACACTACACACACACACACACACACACACCACCCACACACACACAGGACCGATTATTTCAAAAACATGCAAGTAACATAGCTTGTGTTGCAGGGGCAACCTTATAACATTGGCTGCACATATGTCTTACAAAAGATGCACAGTTTTAATACATAAATCTTCATACAAACTCTTTCCTGTAATTAGTTCGAAACCAAAGAATTACTTCGTATATTCATATAGGCATGTAATAACGCTAAAAAGATGGTGATTAAGTGCACAAACTTCCATAAACCACTGAAAAAAGTCGACTAGTTTCAAAACAAGTTCAGAGATATTGTACATCTTAAAAAGGCAGCGTTGCAGTGTCTTTTTTTGCTGTTTTAGCCAGTAGTTTAAATCATGTGCTCCATGTGGCCAAATTTATGTGGACTCGCTGTCCAAATTACTTTTGGAATATCACAGGACTCTGTTTCCCCGCGATTTACGCCAGTAGTTTGGGAGATCATTAAGGCTGCAGCCTGCAGTCATATCTTAGACTGTTAACTTGGGTTAACACGTTGGGTTGACCTTTCTCTCTTACACCATATTATGTCAATAAGCAAAGCCAGCTAGCATGAGCATGGGTTTCCCCGGACCCACAAAACACCTTTTGTGAATGGAAACACCAACTGCTGATAGTTGCAAGACCCCCACCCTCCGCACGCAGGTTCACAATCTGGTGAAGGGACTGCTAAACCTGAGAAAGAGAGGATGGCTGTAGAAGCAGCATAGCATCAATAGCCGATGATCACATTTGGTTTAATGTTGGCTGTCGCATTTAGAAAGAGGAGGCTGTAGTTAGATGTTGACAAGAAGGAGAAGAGACCATGCCTGCATTGTGAATCATCGGGTGAATAAGTAATCATCTAAAGCCTCTGATCAGGGACCATCAGTTAATTCATCCCACACACAAATACACATGAGCCAAGATTTGTGTGTGAAGTGTGGTGTGTGTGTGTGTGTGTGACACCTTTGTTTGAGCGAGTGAGGCTGTGAAGTGGACACAGTGAAGGGGCAGGGAGGGGAGGCGGAGCATTATTCCCTCCATTCGTGTGAGCAAGTCTCTGTCTCATGCTCACCGCCACACGAGAGAGAGAGAGAGAGAGGGAAGGGAGCGGGAGGAAGAACTGGGGAGGAGTCCAGCCTGTGAGCCTACTGACCATCAGAAAGAAAGAACAACAGGACGAGACGGGAGACCATTTTAGAGTCGTAGGAGGGAGGAAGGAAAGGAAGGGATTCGCTCCAGCCACATCTGCACTTCTCTTCAGAAGCCGGGACAACAATATCCCTTCTCCTCCTCGATACCCTCTCTCCATCCTGCCTCGCTGCCGGATATCCTCCTCCTCCCTCCTACACTGCCCTACGCGGTTTCCAACCTCACTTCCCTGCCATGTGCCGGATCTCTCTCTCCTCTGCCCCCCCCTCCCCCCGGTGCCGGACTATTCCTACTCCTGCCCACTGCCTCGGTGCGCGGATCTCTACTCCTACTCCCTGCCTCGGTTCTTGCTCGGAATTCAAAGCCTCCATCCTCAACTGCATCGTGCCGGATCTCCTCCTCCTCCTCCGCGCGCTCTTGGAACAACCACAAGATAAGAGATGAGGAAGGAGGACCGCAGAGGAGACGGAGGCCGCTGAGAGACGAGATGACTAGTGCGGTGTTGACAGGTGCGTGGAGGCGACGGGTGTGTGTGTGGGGGTGTGTGGTTGTTGTGTGTGGAGAGTCCTGACTCTACGGCCGGTGTGCATTGAGATGGATGCGAGGTGCCTCTGCGCATCGGTGACCGTGCTAGCAAATAAACAGTCCTGTTGTCTGTCGAGTCTCTTTGTGGCAGGCCGGTCACGGCAGCGTAAGCGGGCAGGTCTGTGTTGTGTGTATTTTTGGTCTATCCTTGTTCTATGTTTGACGAAACAAGAGATTTTCTGCTCTGCCGAAGAAAAAAACTAATTGAGAGATGTGAGCAAAAAAACTGCCTTTTCGTGGGCCACATCATAAATCCACACACTCCTCATGGCCGCTTAAAAGCGGCTCCCTGCTTGTGTTTTTGCCTGAGTGTTGGACCAACCGGGCTAAAGCCAGAGGCTGCAAGCTGCTGCTCTCTCCCTACAATATATGTTTATACTCCCTTGTAGTCCTTTTTTACGTCCCTCTATCCACATTCACCCAGAAGGCCCCAGTTGTCATCATTAATTTCTATCGCGAGTCGCCCATGTGAAATTTTAAAAAGGAGGCGGTGGAGTCGCTGTGCGACTAGTGCCTTAAGTGGGAGGCGGATAGGGAAGAGGGAGGACGAGAGAACAGAGGGTTGGGAAAACAGAGGAGAAAGAGCCGAGGGCGGAGAGTACTGTCTTTGGATCCTGAGCGAGAGCAGAGGAGGAGGGGTGTGTCCAGCGCCGATCGGATGATGGAGAGAGAGTACGGAGGCCGATCTCAGAACAAACACGTGCTCTTGCATCAGACCGACCTTCTTCGACAACCCTGCTAGAAAACAAAAGCAGATAAAGGAAGGAAAAACAGAGCGGTGAGCTGTGATCCAGAGCCAAAACAAGCAAGACTAACACTTTACATGCCTTGTAGTCTTCTTGTTTGTCTGTTTGAACATCGTTGGAGCACCTAGAGATAGCTAGATGGAATATCCCTGAAGCTGGGGGGATTTGTGAACCACTTTAATTAGAACACACACTCTTTTTGGGGGGGGAGGTTTCACTAGTGTTTGGGAGGACTATGAACAGGAACAGATCCAGCTCAACTGGAGGCTCATTGGAACAAAAAAAACAACACGGCGTTATAGAGGTTTTCACAGAGGGGAAGTTTGGGAAAAGAGTCTCTCAGTAAAGGATGACTTGCTCGGGAATCATCGGTTTTTGGTCTTTTTGTCGACAAGGTGTGGACAAGACGGAGGAACGGTGATAATGTAACTCCCTCCATGTGGACAGATTTCCTGGAAAGTGCCTGAATTTGTAGCTTGTAAAAACAGAAAGCCAAAAAACCGGGGAAGGAACAAGCTCACGGGAATCATGATGGACTACGAGTATTTTGAGGCGCAGGGGGACTTCAGGTAACGAACTCCGTTCCTCAAGAGTGCAGCTCAGGGTATCACTGCAGGTCACGGGATCGGATGGTCTCAATTTGAGAATATGTCAGCCGCGGAGATTGAGTGGGTTTAAGGAAAGAAGCAGGCAGGAAAACAAATATGCCTTTATTGCTCGCATAGGATCTGCACACACGTCGGAGATAGAGCTTCATTGTTCAAACACGCACTCAACAGTCACACACACACTCCTATATCACGTGTACAGCTGGTATTAGAAAGGCTGCAATCAGCACACACACATGCAACACGCCCCCACACACACACACACACACACCCAAACACACCCAACACACACACACACAACAAACGCATCTCACCACGACTACAGGTTTCTCTCGTGGTGGTATCGGGAATGCCGCCAGAGCTCAGCTGAGTAGAGAACCAGCCCACGTATCGAAGCAACGATAGCAAGAACGCTGTCAGATAGATTACCTATTAGAGCTGAATCTTCAGAAATACGGTCCTTGTAGCTCATTCTCTATTAGTTTGGACATTTGACGGGTAGGTTGTTGGCACCTTTGACGTCCCTTGTAATGGCTCCCGATGAGTGGTGTCTAAACGACGCAACGGGCATTTAACACCGTGTCTTTGCTTGAACACAGTCACACACATATATTAAGAAGATTGCATTCATGTCTTGAGATCTATCAGTACGTAAGTAATTTATTAAGAAAAAAATGGCAAAACAAGCTCTTGCCAGCTTATCCAAAAGGGGAGATTTTTTGCAGACCATCTTGGCATTGGACTGCGACGTAGGGAAAAACAAACAGACGTAAAGATGTAGCCTGGAAGTTGGACACTTGTCCGGGGTTTCTTTTGCATAATAATCAGATTGTATGAGAACGAAAACTTTAACTCTGTTGTTCTGGGGTCAATGGTCCGTTTTAAAAGTTTTTACATCAGAAATTTGGGGATTTTTTTCACCAAATTGTCGAAATATACATTAATTGGTTCCAATCATCTTCCAAGTTAACGGAGACTCATTCACACTTTGTCTGAATTTGGGGTTGGTTTTATGTTCTAACCCAAAAATACTTGACAAAAGACAAGGAAAAGAATAATTTCATATACAGTAGAGAGGGTTCTTGACATGAATTTGAAAAAAGAATAGTCGTGAACTAGTGGTAATATATTGGTGTTAGTGTACAGTCTATGAGGATGTTGTTACAGAAATGAAGAAATGTTGAAAAAAATGCATCAAAAAAGTGTCAAAAGCGTCAAAAATTGTCATTTCAGTTTTGACCCTGAGCTTGTTGCAGTTTGATCTGAGACTATACGTAGTAGTCGAAAGTAATCAAAAGTAACAAAAACCCCCAAATATCAACGTGATGCAATGGCCTTCAGTAGCGCTGCAGGGCTCTCAAAGTAGTTTCAACCCTTTGCATGTGAGTTTTTTTTTTTATCTTGACTGCTTATAGAATCCAGTGGCTTCCTAAATCTTAGAGACAAATTCAAAAAACATCTAAAATGTCTAACGTTAAAGCAGACTTCCACCTACAAAATGGATTAGTAATTTGCTAAGGAAGGTGAATCATATCGAGCACTTTTCGATATCAGTAAATTTTTTTTTTGGGGGGGGGGGGCATTTGCCCCTTGTATTTGATCGGACAGCCAGAAGACATGAAGGGGGAGAGGAGGGGGAATGAACTGCAGCAAAGGGCCTCAGGGCGGAGGAGCGAACCCGGCCCTCTGCATCGAGGGGGATCCTCTAGAAATGGGCGCACCGCTCTACCACGCTAGTATCGGGGCCGCTTTATTTAATTTTGAACCAATCGCGATCTCGCCCCCTGACACAGGGGTGGGAGCGTCTTGATTATTTGAGCCAGGTGAGCTTTCAGCTCAGATAACTCTTTCAATAGATTGATATCAGAACCATGAGGATACAGGCACAGAGACGGCTCGATACTCGGTGTCAGACCTAAGGGAGTATTTACCGGTGTTTAAATAGGCCTTGTGTGAGACGAGAAAGTAGGCCTCGAAATGCGGACAACCATGCAGGCGGGGGACAGTGGACCTGGATACACTCAGATTATAACCACTTCTGTCTATCTACAGCCCTTTTTCCACGTCAAGTTTACACAGGTTAAAGTTCCTTGATTCTATATATTTACAAAACACAACCAACTTTCTATTAGCTCTTTATTTATTTAATGTTACAGACTGATCTACAAAATGGGTATGTGTGACACGCAATTCGAGTCAGAATATCAAGACGTATCCACGCTTTTAGCGTGTTTGCGACGCCGTTTAGCTCTCGTGACTTACGTACCCGCCGTTGCCCTGTGGATTTTGTGTCTTTTGTTCAGGGTATTGGTTGTCTCGTTGGTCATTTACGTTTCTTCGGGGTTGTTTTGGGTCTCTGGTGGTCATTGGCATCATTGTAGCTCTTGTTTACGCCCTGTGCTAGTTTTCTTCTTTTTCACGTAACTTTGGACCGTTATATCGCTTCTGTGTCCAAAATGTTGGGAAAGCTAGAGCAGATATACGCAACACAGTCGAAAAGCTAACCCGTCGCACTGCTAAACTATATGGTGTTTTTGAAAATGAAACATGTAAACTGTTTGGCACACACCTCAAACACAGTTATGAACTGAAAATGAGAAGAATACGGGTGCTTTAAGAAAGTGGGCGTATGTTTACTCAAAGTCATGATGTCACAACGTTGAGCAATTTAAGCACTATTGTCTTAAGCTAATTTGAGGTATAACATATTTAACAATTAACTAACAGATTTCCAAAGTTCTGGTTGCTGGTTTGAAGCCTGTCCGGGATAGGATGTTTGTGTTGGCCTTGGTCTGGACGCGGTCTCAGGATACTTAGACTCTTGGCTTAGACTTAGTATAAGGAGTATACACAATCTGGTAAATTAAAATATGTGTGTATAAGGCTCAAGGTCGAGGCTCCACTGATCTAGAAAATCCAAAACGGTCACACTTTATGTGAATGGGAAGTTTTTTAAATTTGTGTTGTGTTTTTTGGGACCATCTTCCTCTTGGCCCTTTCTTTCGTAAATCCCTTTTTGTGGTGGTGGTTTGTGCATGTTTTCTCGATCGGGGGGTCCAAAATCATGTTTGCAACTATCGCGACATGGTCCTGCTCGCTCGCTACGTCCTGCTACGTCTGCTGGGCTTGTAGCCAGCACCAGTGCCCAGTTATGCCCTGAATACTACAAATACTATTTCTGTGACGTTATTGCCATCTTCATTGAACCCCAACGGCGTCAGACACCGCCACCAAGAGCTGGGCTGGGTTGAGCCTGGGGTCTGAGCCTGAGCCTGGGGCCTGGGTCTGGGCCTGGGTCGAGCCTGGCGTCTGGGCTGGGCCTGGCCTGGGCTGGGTACTGGGTCTGTCCCAGTGTCTGCTAAAAAGGAAGTTTTTCCTGAACTGTGGCCTGTTGCATGCTCTGGAGGGAACTACTAGACCGTGGGTCCTTGTAAATAGTAGAGTGTGGTCATAGACTGCCTTATCTGAAAGGGTTTGGACATTAAAAACTCTTGTGTATGAACAACCCATAATTCAGCTTTTTCTTATAACTCTGGTGGTGAGGCGCAGAGTAAAAGTCCTCGTTAAAATCTGAAGGGGAGAAATGTGATCAGGAAAATGACCCGCCTTAGGATGTCACATTTCTGCTACACGTGGAAATCATGGCCAAAAAAAGTTCAGACAATTAACGAAAATCCTCGTTGAGCCATAAGGTTGGGGCAGCTTTCACGGAGATAGGCCGTTAAGTTTTCAAGATCAATTATCGGTGGTCGACGTGTTGCTAAAACCGGAACTAGGCTGTATGATGGAAAAAGGGGAAAGCAAGACCATCATCCAGATTCATCGGTAGGAGTCATGTCATCTAAAAAATGGCAAGGCAGTGGAGGCAGGAGGATTCTGAGAGTAACGCTGCAACACATTACACGATTGAATGACAGTGGGATCATCGGAAATCACATGGCGAACATTATTAATGGAATAGGGCCATGGATTGAATAAAAGGTGCCAATCTTCTTAGTGGGACTTTCTGAAGAAGCGAGTCGAAAATGGGGGATTTGAGGAACTGAAAT
>NC_045741.1:5909749-5919640 GCF_008692095.1 Etheostoma spectabile
TATATATATATTACTGTACTACACACTGTATTTACAGTATGTTTGTACTGTAACTATCTTAACACTGTATTTTTGTTCGCACTGTAATAGAATTTGTACAATCCATTGTTTTAGAAACAATCATTTTACTCTAATTTTACTTTTCTAACTTACTTCTACTTAACATTTGTATTTCTTACTGTTGCTATGTTACTTTATACACTTATTGATCTTATTGTAGCTATTGTATGTTATCTTAAACACTTATTGACTCCATCTTTTAACTTTTTTACCTTGAATTTGACTGTGAGCGACTACATCTAAGGGGATTAAGGGAATCAATAAAGTTGATGCTCCCTATTACCACCCCAAACCTCATTCACCCCTTTATTGTTGGCTGAGCGGAGGTATCGGCCGGGCGGGTGTCCAAACGGACGGACGGAAGGACGGCCAGCTGGCTGCAGGACAGACGCAGTAACAGTAGACCAGCTCATTAAGCCGATGAATGAAATCACACAAACAGGAGCTCTTTATCTCCGCGTCTTTATTACACAATGCAGAGGACGGTCTCGCCTGGAACAGTGTGTGTGTGTGGTGTGGGTGTGTGTGGGTGTGGTGTGTGTGTGTGTGTGTGTGTGTGTGTGTGTGTGTGTGTGTGTGGTGTGTGGTGTGTGTGTGTGGTGTGGGTGTGTGTGTGTTCTGATGTGTGTGTGTGTGTGTGTTCTGCATGTGTTGGGTGTGTGGGTGTCTCTGCATGTGTGTGTGTGTGTGTCTCGCTTGCATGTGTGGGTGTGTGTCTCTCTGCGTGTGTGTGGTGTGAGTGTCTTCTGCTGTGTGTATGTGTGTGTGTGTCTCTGCATATGTGTGTGTGTGTGTTGTGTGTGTGTGGTGTTCTGCGTTTCGCAGGTGTGTTTGTGTGTCTGCTCTCTGCGTTCTGTGTGTATGTGTGGTGCTGTCTGCGTGTGTTTGTGTGTCTGTCGTTGTGTGGTGTTTGTGTGTGTGTGTGTCTGTCTCTCTGCGTTGTTGGTGTCTGTCTTCTGTCTGTGTGTGTGTGTGTCTGTCTGGTGTGTTGGTGTGTCTGTCTTTCTGTGTGTGTGTTCTGCGTGTGTGTGTCTGTCGTCTTTCTGTCTCTTGTGTGGTGTGTGTGGTTGTGTGTGGTGTGTGTCTCTCGTCTCTGTGTGTTGTGTGTGTGTGTGTGTGTGTGTGTGTGTCTCTCTGTCTCTCTGTGTGTGTGTGTGTGTGTGATGCTTTTGCAATTGCATGTGTGACTTGTGTGTGTATCACAGACGTGTTGGTAAATGTGAGTTAGTGGTCTGGGTCCTGGTCGATGGTTTTTAATTAAGCAACCAAACTGTAAATAAAAGGAGGAGGGTGCCTTTAAAAAATAAAAAAAAAATAAAAAAAATGTAAACAACTCTCTGTGGATGAAGAGCTGGAAAGTAAAATAAAGGGCCGCTTGTTAAATCTAAATCCATATTCATGAAGCTGTGGAGAAGAAACGACCTGTGTGACAACTGTGTTAAATATAATGAGAGGCCACCAGGTGGAAACGGCACTGGAGAGGATCACATATTTCTTAATAATGATCTTTATTCATATTGGCTTTTTACAGAAAGGTTAACAACAAAGAGGCTGGGAATGTGGGGGCAAATTATCAGTCATGCTGCAGGTTATTTGGGTTATTCTTAGTGGTTCCTGCTGTAAGTCTGAGCCAAGGAAGTGTGTCTGTCCGTCAGACGGTGTTGCATAGTCTGTCCCCCAGAGGACGCTCTACAACGTCCCCGTTTTTGATGGTGTTGCATAGTCTGTCCACCAGAGGACGCTCTACAACGTCCCCGTTTTTGATGGTGTTGCATAGTCTGTCACAGAGGAGTCTACAACGTCCCCGTTTTTGATGGTGTGCATAGTCTGTCCACCAGAGGACGTCTACAACCCTGTAGTGATGGTGTTGATAGTCTGTCCACCAGAGGACGCTCTACAACGTCCCTGTTAGTGGTGGTGGTGCATAGTCTGTCCACCAGAGGACGCTCTACAAGTCCCGTTAGTGACGTGTTGCATGTCTGTCCCCCAGAGACGCTCTAACGTCCCTGTTAGTGATGTGTTGCATAGTCTGTCCACCAGAGGACGCTCTACAACGTCCCCGTTAGTGATGGTTTGATGTCTGTCCACTCAGAGGACGCTCTACAACGTCCCGTTAGTGATTGGATTGCATAGTCTGTCCACCAGAGGACGCTACAACGTCCCCGTTAGTGATGGTGTTGCATAGTCTGTCCCCCAGAGGACGCTCTACAACGTCCTGTAGTGATGGGTTGTATGTCTGTCCACCAGAGGACGCTCTACAACGTCCCGTTAGTGATGGTGTTGTAAGTCTGTCCACTAGAGGACGCTCTACAACGTCCTGTTAGTGATGGCGTTGCATAGTCTGTCCCCCAGAGGACGCTATACAACGTCCTGTAGTGATGGGTTGCATAGTCGTCCCCCAGAGGACGCTCTAAAAGTCCCTGTTAGTGATGGCGTTGCATAGTCGTCCACCAGAGGACGCTCTACAACGTCCCGTTAGTGATGGTGTTGCATAGTCCGTCCACCAGAGGACGCTCTACAACGTCCCTGTTAGTGGTGGTGTGCATAGTCTGTCCACAGAGGACGCTCTACAACGTCCCTGTTGCAACATTTATGATTTTTTTTAAGGGACTTTAAATTTCATATCTTAAGTTTATTTTTTTAACATTTTATTTATCAAAACTTGATTAAAAAATATATATTTTGATGTTCTTTTGTGGACAATAAAACATATTATTATAATTTTAGTGAGAACTCATAAATAACTACAAATAACTACTACTAGAGAAATCTATTTGTTTTGTAACGCGTTCCTGGATTTAAAAAAAATATATATATATATGTATATAAATATATATATATATATAAATATATATATATATATGTGTAAATATTGGCATATCAGATTTTTAAATAGCCAAATTTTCGCACCGGTATCGGCCCTAAAAATCCTTTATTGGCCTGGCTTTAGTTTAAAGAAATGCAAATAAACAAGAGCACGTTTTTCTCCTGTCCCAGAATGCTGTGTGGACTCTCCAGACCCTCTTCGGCAGCGCTGTGGAGGAAGGTCTGAGCGCATTCACGTCGGGCCGTGTTTTGGACTCATTATTTGCCAATTTAATTAAAAACTAAATGAATACATTGTGGTTTACAACGAAGACAGCAGGAGGTCAGGGGACCGGGTCTGTTGTTCTGACAGGTCTCAACCAGCCCGACGCCGTCAGCTAAAAACAGACCTGAGTGTTTCTGTGGGGGGGGGGGGGGGGGGGGGGGGGGGGTCAAAGAAACGAGACCTCTTCCTTTCATGAGTCTCAGAAAAGATTTAAAAAAATAAGAGACATAAAATGCGTCTCTTTGCAGTTCTTGGTCATGGACAGGGACAGCCTTGGGCCACCGCTTTAATTAACCTCCAGTACAGCAGAGACGTAAAACACAGCAGAACCAGGCTTTTGCTTTAATTAGTTGTGTGTGTAGAAGAAGAAAACGGCCTTTCTTTATCTTCTCTTTCTCTCTCCCTCTCGTCCATCGTCGCTCTTTCTTCTGGTTTTCCGAGCGCCTCGTGTTTTCACAGTATCCCGTTTAAGTGGCTTATGTAACATAATCCCTTGTTTTAGGCAGACAACATGTTTACACTTGCGTTTAAGCTCATTGTGCATTATAAATATCAAGCTGTAAAAGTGAGAATGTGGGAAATACTTCATTTTGCTGCCGTCTCCTAATGCGAGTCTAAGAGCTTGTTGCCATTTTTCTTCTAAATAAAGAGTGTGTTGACATTTAAAAGAGCTCAGGAGGATTTTTAGCTCGGTTCGAAGCAGTGACGAGCTTGCGTACACATTTTTAGGGATAGCAAATGTTGGTCAGTCCAAATGTTGGTCAGTCCACCCAACCATAACCATAACCCTAACCCAACCATAACCCAACCATAACCATAACCCTAACCCAACCATAACCCAACCATAACCATAACCATAACCATAACCCAACCATAACCATAACCCTAACCCTAACCCAACCATAACCATAACCCTAACCTAACCCAACCATAACCATAACCCTAACCCAACCATAACCATAACCCTAACCCAACCATAACCCAACCATAACCATAACCCTAACCCAACCATAACCCAACCATAACCCAACCATAACCCAACCATAACCCTAACCCAACCATAACCATAACCCTAATGCGCCACTGTGCAGCTCTTTTAAGTATGACCAGGGCTCTGCCTCGAACACTGTATCCAGTTCCCATTATCCATCCGGGGTGCAGACCCAACACAAGTATTGTGTGTGTGTGTGTGTGTGTGTGTGTGTGTGTGTGTGTGTGTGTATCACAGCCTGATGTATCATAAAGAAACAGTCAGTCAGTGAGCCATACTGTTGCCCAGGGTGACATATGCCTTCATCACCATGAACACACACACTGTAGTTTATTGTGACTCAATCAATGTTCTTGTAAAGGGATTTGTTTCATCCTCGGTTCTGGTGTGGATGTGATGTTCTCGCGTTGTTGGGCATGTGGAGGTGATTCAGAACCACTCAGCCGGGCCTCGGTGTGTGTTGTGGAACCGGCCGTCAGTCGGTCAGGGAGCCGGCGTCAAGTCAGTGTCACTGTTGCTGTGTGCACATTCCTCCCTGAGGCCCCCTTTGGCCCCCTTTGGCCCCCTTTGGCCCCCTTTGGCCTTTGCTCTCATTAACACAGAGCCTCTGACCGGGAGCCGGGGGCCCGGCGGAGAGGGGAGGGGCCTCTTGCTGTTTCACCAACATTACTCAGGGTCTGGTTTCTCCTCACAAAGAGGGAGCGGATCCTGAACATACTGATCCGTGCATAGCAGCACTGGATGTCCAGTTCATGCGGTTCAATCACAGTACACGCATGCATTAGGAGTGGGAACCACCCCAGGGTCTAGATACGGTATTATCACGATACTTAGGTCACAATACGGTATTATTGCACTTTTACACAATACTCTGCTTTTCCAACTTCAAATTATGTTCCCAAAGGAAAACTTTGCCAGCATGTTTTATCCAAACTTTTGCCTTTTTTAAATGTAAATGGCCTGTTTTTATTTAGTAAATAATAATAATAATAATAAACTTTTCGCTGTAAAAAACAACCTTTAGCATATCAGAGTGTCCAGGTTTGTCTGTAAGTAGATTATTAATTACTTAATTGCACAGTGGGAGAGTAGCTCAGGTTAAAAGCTTCTACACCTGCACCCAGCAGACATGGTCCAGCAGGCAGACCCAGACCAGGTCCCTCTCTGCTGGAACTCTTAGAGAAGTGCTGCTGTTTTTCTTAGTTATTCCACCAATCTTTGCCTCCTCATTAACAAACCTCTCATCTCTCTGTGAGTCATGCGTCTGTGGAGCGTAGGAGGACACCAGCCACTCTGCCTCTGTTTCACTTTATATCCCTTTTTATTCTCCTCATTCTGCCTTTCTTTTCCCTTTCTGTTTCTACGTCTGTTTATTGCAGAGGAGGCTTGCCCAGTTAAAAAATAGTATCCTGGTTTTAACTTAAACCCGAACCACCAGACTCTAAATCCACACCCATAACGACTCTGCAGCCCACATTTCACATTTTATATTTCAATTGTATTATTGTTCTTACATTCATTTACTGAATATTATTATTATTACGATCTGTGCGATATATTTATTATTTATCACAACCCACCCGCCCGTTTTATGATGAATGCTGGTTGTTGAATGAATGTTGTGTTTCTGTTATATATATATGGATGTGTGCGATATAGTTGTTTTTTTTAGCTTTAGATGGGAGTGGCACTCTCAATTTTGTTGTCTTTGTTGTAATATAATGACAATAAGGGCTTCTCATCTCTTCTTTTAAGGTAGGCATAAAGGTGCCCTGACTCAGCTCCATTTGGGCCAGTTCTCATTAATATTCAACCAGCTGAGCTGCTTGACTCCGATTGGCTAACAGCTAGCCAGTGAGAGCCTGGCTATCAGCATCCTTGACCCAGCTCATGAATAGTAATGAGCTCAGGCAGCATGACGTCAGACTGACCGGCGGTTGTGATTGGTCGGATTTCTCCTCTTGTTTCTTTCCAGTGGCTAGAGCTGACAGAGGAGGCAGCGGTTTATCTTCACATTCACCACATAACACACACACACACACACACACACACACACACACACGGACCTGACTTATTTCAAAAACATGCAAGTAACAACAGTCTTGTGTTGCAGGGCACCTTTAACATTGGCTGCCATCTTGTCTTTACAAAGATGCAACGTTAATGACATAAATCTCTCATACAACTCTCTTCCTGTAATTAGTTCTGAAACAAAGAATTACTTCGTCATATATCATATCTAGGCCTGTAATAACGCTAAAAAGAATTGTGATTAATGTCACAACTTCCATTAAACCAATGAAAACAAGCTGACTATTTTTCAACAAGTTCAGAGATATTGTACATCTTAAAAAGGCAGCAGTTGCAGTGTTTTCGCATGTTTTAGCCACGTAGTTTAAATCATGTGCTCCATGTGGCCAAATGTATGTGGACTCGCTGTCCAAATACTTTTTGGACTATTCACATGACTCTGTTTCCCCGATTTACGCTCCATAGTTTTGGAGAATCTTAATGCTGCAGCCTGCAGTCATATCTTAGACCTGTTAACTTTGGGTTAACAGTTTGTGTTTGACCCTTTCCTCTTACACCATCATTATGTCACCATAAGCAAAGCCAGCTCCATGAGCAATGGGTTTCCCCGACCCCATCCAACACCTTTTGGATGAACTGGAACACCAACTGAAAGCCTGTCCAGACCCCACCCTCCGCCGCAGGTTCACATCTGGTGGAAGGACTGTAAACCTGAAGAGAGGAGGCTGTCAGAGCAGCATAGCCAATGCCCGATGATCACATTTAGGTTTAATGTTTGCATGTCGTCCCATTTAAGAAGATGGAGGCTGTATGTAGATGTTGAATAAGAAGAGAAGAGACCTGCCTGCATTTGAATTCATCGTGTTGAATAAGTAATCATCTAAAGCCTCTGATCAGGGCACTCATGATTAATTCATCCCAACACAATAATACAACATGAGCCACAGATTTGTGTGTGAATGTGTGTGTGTGTGTGTGTGTGTGTACACACCCTCTTGTTTGAGCGAGTGAGGCTGATGCAGTGGACACAGTGCAGGGGAGGGAAGGGGAGGCGGAGCACTTATTCCCTCCATTCATTGTGAGCAAAGTCTCTGTCTCCTGCTCACGCTTCCACACCGAGAGAGAGAGAGAGAGAGGGAGGGAGCGAGAGGGAAGAATGGGGGAGGAGTCCCAGCATGTGAGCATACTGACACATCAGAAAGAAAGCAACAACAGGAGAGACGGAGACATTTGAAGAGTAGGAGGAGAGGAAGGAAAGGAAGGGATCTGCTCCAAGGCCACATCTGCACTTCTCTTCAGAAGACGGACAACAATATCTCCTCCTCCTCCTCCCTGCCTCGGTGCCGGATCTCCTCCTCCTCCTCCTCCCTCCTACATCATGCGCTCGGTACCGGCGGATTTCCTCATACCATCATCCTTCCCTGCCTCGCTGCCGGAATCTCCTCCTCCTCTCCTCTCCTTGCCTCCCTCGGTGCCGGATCTTTCCTCTCCTCCCTGCCTCGGTGCGGATCTCTCTCCTCCTCCCTGCCTCGGTGCCGGATCTCCTCCTCCTCCTCCCTGCCTCGGTGCCGGATCTCCTCCTCCTCCTCCCTGCAGCCTTCTTGGAACAACACCAAAGATTAAGAGATGCAGGAGAGGACGCAGAGACGGACGCTGGAGATGACGAGATGACTAGTGCGTGTGTTTGACAGGCTTGCACGTGGAGGCGACAGTGTGTGTGTGTGTGTGTGTGTGTGTGTGTGTGTGTGTGAGAGTCCCTGACCTCCGGCCGGTCGGCATTGAGATGGATGCGAGGTGCCTCTGCGCTCGGTTGACCGCTGCTAGCAAACAAACAGTCTCTTGTTGTCTGTCGAGTCTCTTTGTGGCCAGGCCGGTCCGGCAGCTGTAAGCGTGGCCAGGTCTGTGTTGTTGCTTTATTTTTGGATTCCTTTTTCTCTTGTTTGACAGAAACAAGAGATTTTCTCTTGCTCTGACAGAAAAAAACTAATTGAGAGATTGAGCAAACAACTGCCTTTTTTCGTGGGCCCAATCATAAATCCACACACTCCTCACTGACGCTTAAAAGCCGGCTCCCTGCTTGTGTTTTTGCCTCGATTTTGGGACCGCTCGGCTAAGCCAGAGGGCTGCAAGCTGCTGCCTTTCCCTATATATGTTTACCTCCCTTTTAGTCCTCTTTTTTTCCTCCCGCTATCCATCCCCTAAGGCCCCATTGTCATCATTAATTTCTATCGCGAGTCGCCCATGAATAACGGAGGCGGTGGAGTCGCCTGTGGACTAGTGCCTTAAGTGGGAGGCGGACAGGAAGAGGAGAGGACGAGAGAACAGAGGGTTGGGAAAACAGAGGAGAAGAGCCGAGTGCCGGAGAGTACTCTCTTTAGATCCTGAGCGAGAGCGAGGCGGAGGGGTGTGTCCAGCGCCGATCGGATGAATGGGAGAGCAGCTGACGGAGGCCGATCTCAGGAACAAACACGTGCTTTGCATCCAGACCGCACCTTCCTTCGACAACCCGCTAGAATAAACAAAAGAGATAAAGGAAGGAAAAACAGAGCGGTGATGCTCTGATCCAGAGCCAAAACAAGCAAGACTAACACTTTACCTGCCTTTAGTCTTCTTGTTTGTCTGTTTGAACATTCGTTGGAGCACCTCAGAGCTCGCTAGATGGAATATCCCTGAAGCCTTGGGGGATTTTTGACCCACTTTAATTAGAAACACACACTCTTTTTGACACTAAGTGTCTTTGGAGGACTGCACAGGAACCAGATCCGCTCAACTGGAGGCTCATTGGAACAAAAACAACACGGCGTATAGAGGTTTTCACAGAGGGGACAGTTTGGAAAAGAGGTCTCTCAGATAAAGGATAACTTGCTCGGCATCTCTGTTTTTGGTCTTTTTGTCGACAGTTGTTGGACAAAGACAGGAGGAGGTGATAATGTAACTCCCTCCATGTGGACAGATTTCCTGGAAAGTGCCTGAACTTTTGTAGCTTTGTAAAAAAGAAAAGCCAAAAAAACGGGAAAGATACCTAAGCTCACGGAATCATGGATGACTCGAGTATTTTGAGGCGCAGGGGACTTCAGGTAAGAACCGCTCCGTTCCTCAAGAGTGCAGCTCAGGATTCCTCCGCAGGTCACCGGGATCGGAGGTCTCAATTTTGAGAATATGTCACGCGGAGATTGATTGGGTTAAAGGAAAGAATGCAGGCAGGAAAACAATCTGCCTTGTTGCTCGCTACGGGATCTGCACACACGCTGAGATAGAGCTTCATTGTTCAAACACGCACTCAAACAGTCACACACACTCACTCTTATCACATGTCAAGCTGGTATTAGGAAAGGCTGCATATCAGCACACACACATGCACACACGCACACACACACACACACACACACACACACACACACACACACACACACACACACACACAGCATCTCACCAGACCTATCCAGTTTCTCTCTGGTGGTAATCGGTTAATGACGCCAGAGCTCAGTGAGTAAGAACCAGCCATCACGTATCGAAGCACACGATAGAGACACGCTGTCATAAGATATCCTATTAGAGCTTTAATCTTCAGAAATACGTCCTTTTAGCTCATTATCTTATTAGTTTTGGACATTTTAGACGGGTAGGTTGTTGCCACCTTTGAGTCCTTTAATGGCTCCCGATCAGAGTGGTGTCTAAATCGACTCAACGGGCATCTTAACACCTTGTTTTAGCTTGA
>NC_045741.1:5919650-5922239 GCF_008692095.1 Etheostoma spectabile
ACACATATTCAGAAGATGCATTCATGTCTAGATCTTAGTCCGTAAGTAATTTATTAAGAAAAAATGGCAAAACAAATGCTTGTTCCAGCTTCTCAAAAGGGGAGATTTTTTGCAGACCATCTTTGGCATTTGGACTGACGTTAGGACAAAACAACAGACGTAAAGATGTAGCCTTGGACGTTGGACACTTGTCAAGGGCATTTCTTTTGCAATAATAATCAGATTTATAGAACGAAACACTTTAACTCTGTTGTTCTGGGGTCAAATTTGTCCTGTTTTAAAAGTTTTTACATCAGAAATTTGGGATTTTTTTCATCCAAATTGTCGAAATATTACATGAATGGTTCCATATCACCTCTTCCAAGTTTAACGGAGGATCAGTTCACTACTTTGTTGAATTTGGGGTGTTTTATTTTCCCCCCAAAAAACTTTGACAAAAGACAAGAAAAGATATAATTTCATATACAGTAGATGAGGTTTCTTGACCATGAATTTGAAAAAGAAAATAGTGTGAACTAGTGGTAATATATTGGTGTTAGTGTACAGTATAATGATGGTATTGTTACAGAAATGAAGAAAATGTTGAAAAAAAGCATCAAAAAGTGTCAAAAGCGTCCAAAAATTGTTCATTTTCAGTTTTGACCTGATGCTTGTTGCAGTTGATCTGAGACTATACGTATGTAGTACGAAAGTACTAAATAGTAACAAAAACCCCCAAATATCAAACGTGATGCCAACTGGCATTCAGTAGCTGCAGGATCTCAAAGTACGTTTCAACCCTTTGCATGTTGATTTATTTTTTTTTTATCTTGAATTTATAGAATCCAGTGGCTTCCTGAAATCTATGAAGACAAATTCAAAAACATCTAAAATGTCTA
Organism: Etheostoma spectabile; assembly: GCF_008692095.1. Lineage (NCBI taxonomy): Eukaryota > Metazoa > Chordata > Actinopteri > Perciformes > Percidae > Etheostoma > Etheostoma spectabile. The sequence goes on from NC_045741.1 coordinate 5,920,529, forward strand.
ACGTTAAGCAGACTTCACATACAAAATGTGATTTAAAGTACATGAACTCAAACGTTTTTTTTTTGGGGGGGGGGGGGGCATTTTCCAGCCTTTATTTTGATAGGACAGCAGAAGACATGAAAGGGGGAGAGAGAGGGGGAATGACATGCAGCAAAGGGCCTCAGGTCGGAGTCGAACCCGGGCCCTCTGCATCGAGGAGTGATCCTCTATGAATGGGCGCCCGCTCTACCAGCTGAGCTATCCGGGCGCCCCGTTTATTTAATATGTTTAACCAATCGGATCCTCGACCCCCTGACACAGGGTGGGGAGAGTCTTGTATTATTTGAGCCAGTTTGAGCTTTCAGCCTCAGATAACCTCTTTCAATAGATTAGATATCAGAACATGAGGATACAGGCACAGAGACGCTGATACTCTGTGTCCCACATGGAGTATTTACAGTGTTTAAATAGCTTTGTGTGGAGAGAAAGTAGGCCTCGAATGAGGACACCATGCAGGCGGGGACAGGTGACCTGGATACACTCAGATTTAACACTTCTGTCTATCTCAGCCCTTTACTTCCACGTCAAGGTTTTACAATAGGTTATAAGTTCCTTGATTCTATATATTTACAAAACACAACCAACTTTCTTCATCTAGCTCTTATTCATTTATCTTCTATCGTTACAGACTGATCTCACAAAATGGCGTATGTGTGACACGCCAATTCGAGTCAAGAATATCAAGACGTATACTCGCTTTTTAGCGTGTTTAGCGACGCCGTTTAGCCTCCGTTGACTTACGTTACCCCGCCGTTGCCCTGTGGATTTTTGTGTCTCTTTGCAGTCGTATTGTGTCTCGTTTTGGTCATTTTCACGTCTTCTTCGGGGTTGTTTTGGGTCTCTGTGGTCATTTGGCATCATTGTAGTTTGTTTACGTCCCTTTGTGCTAGTTTTCTGTCTCTTTTTCACGTAACTTTGGACCGTTATTATCAGCATATCTGTGTCAAAAATGTTGGAAAAGCTAGAGCAGATATAAGCAAACAACAGTCAAAAAGCTTAACCCGTAGCACATGCTAAAAATATATGGTGTTTTTTGAAAATGAAACCATGTAAACCTGTTCTGGCACAACCTCAAAACACAGTTATGAACCTGAAAATGAGAAGAATACGGGTGCTTTAAGAAAGTGGGCGTGTATGTTTACTCAAAGTCATGATGTCACAACGTTGAGCAATTTAAAGCACTATATTGTCTTAAGCTAATTTTGAAGGTTATAACATATTTAACAATTAAATACCAGATTTCCAAAGTTCTGTGTGCTGGTTGAAGCCTAGTCCTGGACTAGAGCTGTTTGTGTTGGCCTTGGTCTGGACTCGGTCTCAGGATTATTAGACTCTTGGCTTAGACTTAGTTATAATAAGTCTACACATCTGTAAATTAAAATATGTGTTAAAGGCTCAAAGGTCTGAGGCTCCACTGATTCTAGAAAATCCAAAACGGTCACACTTTATAGTGAATGGAAGTTTAAATCTTGTGTTTGTGTTTTTTGGGACATCTGTCCTCTGGCTCCTTTCCTTTCTGTAAATCCCTTTTTGTGGCTGGTGGTTTGTGCATGTTTTCTCGGATCAGGGAGGGTCCAAAATCATGTTTGCACCTATCGCCATGGTCCTGCTACGTCCTGCTACGTCCTGCTACGTCCTGCTGGGCCTTGTAATGCCGCACAGTGCCCTGTTA